>NC_058132.1:679613951-679625489 GCF_016433145.1 Gracilinanus agilis
TTTATCTATCTACCACCTTTCTTTTCTTCTTCCCTTATATTTTCTCCTTTCCCCTTCCTTCTCTTTCTTCCTTTTATCTACTTACTTCTATCTATATATCACCATTCTTTCTTTCCTTCTTCCTTTCCCTTTCCTTCCTTCCTTCTCTCTCTTTCATCTATCTGTCAAGCATGGATGTTTTTTCCCTTTTTTGTTTCTCTAGCATTCAGCACAGTGCCTGAACATGAAAGATTCTTATTTATTAACTGATGATTTATCTACCTGTTGTAATGGGGATAATTTGAGGCAAAGGTGTGTGGGATAAGGGAATTTGAAAGGAGATTGTCAGAGACTTGCTAAGTGGGTAATCTCGGTTACAGGTAGGCTGGGATTAAGGAGATTCAGGATATAATAGGGCTGAAGTCAGGAGTATAACACAGAAGGGAAACAGAGATATTCAGGGAGAGGAGAAATTAAACTAAACAAACAGCAGGCTTTACAGACTGGGACTTAGACTCAAACACAGGCTGAGGGAAATAGACTAGACTGAAATTAACAAACAGGGTTTAGTTAATTTCACAGGAAGGGACTTGTTCCTTGGAGGAAGTTACACCTTCCTCCAAGATGGATACCCGGCTTCCCTTCAAGCCCAGAGTATGTTCGTTCTTTCCCTCTTCTTCCCTCTCTTAATAACTAACTGACAAATTATACTAATAGGTCTGTTGAAACACAAAAGGGTTTATTATCTTTAAAGGTTGATGTGTCAGGAAAGTGGTTCAAAGGAAGCCCTAACAGTTGTCTCAGGAACCTCAGGTGGGGGAAGGGAGGCAGAGATGGAGTCTGAGTAAGGACCTGTCTTTAACTCAACTTACAAAATACTTTTGATAACTAAAGGGAATAAAAGATGACTGACTAGTTTCTTTATATCTAGTATTGTCAAATAACAACCCTTCACAGATTTTGAACTCCTCTCCAATTACTCTCCTTATTAACTCCACGGACATATAAGGTAAGGGAGGGAAGGTAGGAAATGATATTGGGAAGGAAGATATAAAGGGTTTATCCTAAATAATAATTTCTTAAGTAAATATATCAAAGCTAGGCTAAATTTCAATACTACAGCTAGGTAAGGAGGCAGCGCGGCTGATCAGACAACCTCCCTCCACGGGAGACCCTAATCAACTGACTTTTCCTCAAGATTCCAAACTCCTAACAGCTTTTGGAACTGAGCCAAAGCTTGAAAAAACTATATGACCCCCTCTCTCTATACTACACTATTTATCTGAAGAATAGCTCATGGCGCAATGGAAAGAGAGCTGAATTTAAAAGTCAGAAGACCTGGATTTAAATCCTAACTTTGCCATTCACTTCCAATATGGCTTTAGGCAAATCTCTGAACCCCTCTGATGCCTCATTTACCACAATTGTAAAACAGACAGGAGGTTAGCTTGGATACCCTCAAAGGTTCCTTCCTGCTCTAAGTCTAGGCTCCTATGATGTGCCAGGCAGGACCCCCTCCCAGATAACTGGTCCCTTTGAGGCAATGACTAGTCCTGATAGATATCAGTGGCTGTCCTGGAGCATTTTCAAGGGGCTGCCTTTGGCACGATAAAAGGCCATGCTGTGTGCCAACATTTCTGTACTAATGCACCTTTTCACCGGTGAAAGATGATCAGCCTTTCACCAGGAGCACGCCCAACAAGGCTCCATTACTGTATCTGGCTCTCAGGTCATCAATGTTTCAAGACCAGTCTGGATTATAGATTGCAGGAGGGAAAGGTCACTGTTTAGCAGAAAGAAGAGGTCTCCTAGTATCCTGGGGTTGCAATTTATGTTTTCCTTTTGACTTAAAACTGTAAATGTGACTAGAATCTTATTCTGGCTGCACAATTCTTATTTAAGAGGCATTCTCTATATTGCCTTGGGAAGCAGAAAGTCTCTAGGTGTACTTCTAGGGAATGTATTTGCTGATTTATCCCTCTCCCCATGGTTATTGTTTCCCCTCTCCCAAATATTTACCTTGTATTTATTTATTTAAAAAAAACCCATCTTCCTTCTTAGAACCAATATAGAATATTGGTTCCAAGGCAGAAGAGTGGTAAGGGTTAGGCAATGAGAATTAAGTGATTTGTACAGGGTCACACAGCCAAGAAGTGTCTGAGGCCAAATTTGAACCCAGGACCTTCTGGCTCTCAAACCACTGAGCAATCTGGCTGCCTCCCTACCTTGTATTTATAATGAACATAATGGATTTATCTACTTATTTATATGTGGTTTCTCTCCAAAAAAGGTAAATTTTTTTATGGTTGGGACTGCTTCACTTTTGACATTGTGTCTTCAGTATCTGGCATTTAATACAGATATGGCTTGATTGACTGATTGGTGTTGAAGAGTAGATCCTTTGTCAATTGTGATCTCCAGTGCTTGGCCAGGGAAAGAAAAAGCAAAACCAGTGCCTGTCCTCAAGGAAGTTATGGGTGAGTATATGAGTTGATTTCTTTTTTTTTATGCAATTGTCTGTTTATTACTTAGTGGTACCTTTTTTGGGGGGAGGCAAACTATAAATTATTTCTAAGTCTCATTTCCCATATACAACCTGTAGCCATTCTATAAGCTTAATGCAATTCTTCAATGGAGTCCAAACAGAAAGTACATCTTAAAAAATTAGAAACTAAATTCACACATTTTCTTTGGGACCAGAAACTGGTACACAGTACAAAATATACATTTATTGAACTTGTTGTAAACACATTTTGGATAACATAAATTGCAAATAGTGGGTGATCAATGTGGAGAATATTATACATTGTATGAGTTGATTTCTAAGCTTCAGTCCTATTATGGGGTTAGGTGATTCTGTGAAAGCAAGGTAGCTGGGTGTCTCAATGGATAGAATGTTGGACCTATAGGGGGCAGCTGGGTAGCTCAGTGGATTGAGAGCTAAGCCTAGAGATGGGAGGTCCTAGGTTCAAATCTGGCCTCAGACGCTTCCCGGCTGTGTGACCCTGGGCAAGTCACTTGACCTCCATTGCCTACCCTTACCACTCTTCTGTCTTGGAGCCAATACACAGTATTCACTCCAAGAGGGAAGGTAAGGGTTTTAAAAAAGAGTGCTGGACCAATAGTCAGGAAGCCTCATCTTCATGAGTGGCCTCAAACACTGACAAGCTGTGTGACCTTGGACAAGTCACTTAACCCTCTTTGCCTTAGTTTTCTCATTTGTAAAATGGTATAGCACTTCAGTATCTTTGCCAAGAAAACCTCAAATGGGGTCTTGTGAGTTGGAATGACTGAAAGATAAGCAGCATCTAGCTAACATTTTCCATTTTTTAAAAAAAGGAAGCACGGTTTAATAGCTAAAATATTAGACCTGGAATGAAGAAAACCTGGAATCAAATCTTGCCTCAGGTGCTTATAAGGTATATAACCCTAGGACAAGTCACTTCACTTCTTCTGTCAGCCTCAGTTTCCTCATCTGTAAAATGAGAAGGTTGGATCCAATGACCTCTAAAATCATTTCCAAGTCTGAAACTATGATCCTATGACTTCTCCTTTTGGTCAAAATACAGTAAAGAGTATTAAGTGTGTAGCTGAATACTGAATGCAAATACAGGCAATTTCAAGCCAGCCTCAGCACTTAAAGAAAAGCTTCTGAAACCTTTCAGCAACTCAGCAGTGTGAGTACAGAAATGCTGGTTCAGGAGTGAGAAGAAAATGTGAATTAGAACACATGGGGAAAAGAAACCTATTCTACTCTTAACTGATACACTCTTAAAAAAAAGCTTAATTATAGCAGAGGCAGAAAGTGTCTGTGAAAATGGAAACAGCCATAGAAGTAATGGGATGTTTGGGTTATTATTGCTTAGACTAGAAATTCCAATTTAGGCTGTGTCTTGACTTGCATACCTAGATGTGTTGCAGTGAAAATGACAACAATAACAACTGTTCTAATTGTAAGTTTTGGTCCAGACATCTGCTGCCCACATATTTACGTATATATAAACAGAATTTCATAGTTCAATAATTCTTTTCATAGGATATAGAACCGAAAAGGACCTTAGAGGTAATCTAGCCCTTCATTTTGCAGATGAAGGAATTGAAACTCAAAGAGGGGGCAGAGACTTGTCCAAGGTCACATAAGCAGGATGGAGCAGAGCAGGGATGGGAACCCAGTGACTTGCCCAAGGTCACATAGGCAGTATAGAGCAGAGCAGGGAGGTGAACCTAGTGACTAGTTTAAAGTCACACAGGCAGTATAGAACAGAGCAGGTATGGGCACCTAGGCCACTGAAGGTCAAATCCAGCATCTTAAAATCCTACTTTGTGTTTTAATGTGGAAAGTTAAAGTCAGCCTACTGACACTCCTTGTTAAAAGGCAAACAGAATTTTCTTGATTGGATTATGTTAATTGATTGTGAGGGTATTAAATTCTCCAAAGGAATAATGGCTGAATTTCCCTCCTTCCTCCTGAATGGGAACATATTGAATAATCAGCACTAGAAGGTTCTTTCAAATTCCAGGATTCTGTGGAGTTAAAGGAGGAGTTTGAAAGTGAGGAGCCAGCTATTTAAAGTACAGAGTTTAGGAATGAATTATGTGCTCCTTAGTTCTATTTTTAAAATTCAATTTTATCCCAAGGAGAAAAAATATCCTAGATTTATTTGTATCTTATTTCTAGAATAATGCCAACATTAATGAAATTACTGATCGCTTTCATTCCCTGAATCTATATAGAAGATTTTTACAAACTTTACGATGCTATATAAATGTCAACTATTATTATTTTCGTCATTATTATGGTCACTAATTGTATTACCTGGGTGTTGATTGACAGCAAATAGCTTGGATTCTGTGATTATTGGATAATAGAATTAGATCTAGAAGGTACCTTTGGGTCATTCTGTTCAGTTTCCTATAGTAATAGGTGAGGAAACTGAATCAGAAAAATTAAGGCACCTTCTGTGGTCCCATAGATGAGAAGTATCTGATGTGGAAATTGAATCCTTATTTTCTTGATTCCAAGACCAGCACTGTCACCACTATTCCATGCTGCCCTTAATCTTGTAGTTCTCAATTATTAACATGTTCTCTATTGTCCCTACACAGTACTCGTGTCCTGGGAACATCTGGATTTGCCTTATTTCTAGCTCTCCTTTGGGAGCACTCACTTCCCTTGCAAGCTAGATAGCTAGATAGCTAATGGAATGGAATTTTTAAAATACAAAATAGAGAAGATAGAAAGGATTCGTACCTACAGTCAAAAATAATGAAGAAAACTTTTTTTCCTTTGGTGAGTCATGCCATGATTTACAACTGTAAAGTATCTGTGGGAAAATATTGGTCTTAAGATACTCCCGGAGCAGTTGAGAATCATTGAAAATGCTGTACAATCTCCCAAATTAGATCTGTTTTGGTTTCACTTCCCTGTTTACCTTTGGGTCCAGCTCACTGTCCAAGAACAGTGACTATCCAAAGATGCAAGCACTGTTAGACTTATTTCACAATGGGCTGCCCATCCAGCTGGATATTATAATCTGAGCAACATGCTTTTACCATAACTTCCTGTGTAGCATAATAGGCCAATCTCTTTTGAGTAAATATGGATCATTATGAAGAAGCTAAAGAATTGAGGGGCTTGATAGAAGCAGTACATTGTCATCTGCAAAAAGGAACTTCTGGAGAACATTACCAGCTATAGAGAATCTCTCTTCAGGTTGAAGTTGGCAGAGGACATCCTCCCTGATACTGGGGAACACTATTGGGGAACGTGGTTCCAATTTTATGCCTTTCTAGATTTTAGTCAACTATTCTTTAATTCAGGATTATTGAACAAAATGACCTCTGTGGTGGCATCTATCCAGGGCTCTTGTTTGGTCTTATCACATTTGTGATAGAGACCTTGTTGAAGCAGATTTCAAGGCTAGATTTTATTTTATGAAGAAAAATGCCTTTGGAGAACATCAAACAATAACTATAACAGTCTCTTGTATTCTTGCCACCTTCTAGTCAATCATGTGACAGTCAAGACGTGTTCTGTTGTGGAAAATCTCAAAGCCAGTACAAAGAAAGAGACAGAAGATGGATGGAGTGTCATGTGCAAGGAATGGCAAGCAGGTGAGTATGGTTGTATCCAGGTATGTGAAGGACAGTGGAATGTAAGAAGACTGGAAAGGAAGGAAGAGTCCAGACTGTGAATTTTTAAATGCCAAAGAAAAAATAAGGAGCCACTGGGATTTATTGATTAAGGGGATGACATGTATAGGCCTGCCCTTTGGCAGCTGAGTTGGGAATGAATTGGTATAATACTATAATAATGGGAAACATTTACAGAGCATCAACTATGTGCCAGGCACTGTGCTAAATGATTTACAATTATTATCTCATTCAATTCTCATGATAGCCCTGGGAGGTAGGTGCTATATAGGATCATCCTCACTTTGCAAATGAGGGAACTGAGGCAACTATTGATTTGTCTGGAACTTAGGTCTTCCTGATGCCAGACCTGGGGTTCTATTCACTATGCCACCTATCTGCTACAAGGGAGAAGAATTAGGTACTCTAGGCAAGAGATGGTAATCATCTAAATTAGTATGGTAGTTGTATGAATGAAGAAAAGAGAATGTATGTGAGAGGTGTAATAGAGAAAGAAATGAGAAGATTTGGCAACTGCCTGGACATGTGGGGCGAACGAGAGAGAGAGAGAGAGAGAGAGAGAGAGAGAGAGAGAGAGAGAGAGAGAGATCAGGGGTGANAGAGAGAGAGAGAGAGAGAGAGAGAGAGAGAGAGAGAGAGAGAGAGAAGTCAGGGGTGACAGATTTTGAAATGACTGGAAGGATTGTGATTCTTTCAACAGTAATAAAGAAATTCAGAAGAGAAGAGAATAAGAGGGGGAGAGGGAATATAACAAAGTCTATTTTGGACTGGTTGAGTGTGAGGTGCTTATTGGACATCTGGTTGGAAATGTTCAATAGGCATTTGGTGATGTGACTTGATGCTAGAGCCACATAAATAGATCTGAGAATCGTTTGTCCAGAGATGATCACAGAATCCCTGAAAGCTCACCAGAGGAGAAAGTATAGAAAGGAAACAGAAGATGGACTCAGAGCTTTGGGGGATGCTACAGTTAGTAGGCATGACACAGATGAAGATCCAACAAAAGAGACTGAGAAAAGGGATTGGATGGAGGTGGATCCTTCGTATATCTTTTGGGGGGGGCCAAGTTTGATCATTTTCAACATTTATTTTTGATTGTTTTGTTGTTGTTGCTCTATTAACAACATTGTAGTCATTGAGCATACTGTTATCTCAGCTCTGCTTACTTTTACTATGCATCATTTCACATAGCTCTTCCCTTGCTTCTCTATTCTCCCTATTGTTTCTTATAGCACAGTAATATTCTGCAATTTGTTTAGCCATTTCCCAAGTGATGGGCATCCACTTTGTTTCTAGTTCTATATATGCTTGGAAGTGAATTTTCTGGGTCAAAAAAGGATATTGGACTTTTTTTAAACACCGTATTTGCACAAATCCAAACTGCTTTCAAAAATGGGCTTTACTAATTTACAGCTCCACTAACACTATGAATGGAAGCTTTTTTTTTCTGATGAGAATGCTAGTAACCATCATGATCCTCTAAACAAAGATGGTGGGGCCTGTGCTAGTAATTAGCAACAATAGTTTACCTAGTTTACCTATGGAGAAAGACTTTCTGCTACAAATTAGGAGACCATAAAGTTTCTAAAGTTAAAAAAGAAGGTGGTTAAAAAGAAAAACACATTCTCCTCTCTCTTTCCATGTCTGTCACTTCTTTAGGAAAAAAATGAAGACTGCATTTATTTCTTAATTGCTTAATTTGTTCTGAATCTTGATTGCTGCCAACCTGATAGAAATATGATTATGTTAAAAGATAGAATTACTGGAGAAAAGGTAGGGAAATCAGTAGCTGTGATCTCATTTGCAGAAAAGAAGAGGCCAAAGAGGTTTATTCCCATATGTTCAGGTGGCACTCAGACACCCATTGGGATAAGTCTGTCTGGTAACTGGTACTCCCAGCCCCCAATATGGAAACTGAAATAAATGAGCATGTATTTGTCTGCTCACGCAAAGGCTAATTTTCTATCTTTAATTTCTATGTCCTCTTTATCTCTATATAGAAATTCCACAAACTCAGTTTGCCTGATTTTTTTCACCATCTATCTTAGGGAGATGGCTGTTGAATAGCTGTTATAATATTCCATATCATTTTTAGGGTTCCTTAGTCTCAATAATCTTACCTCTAATTTCTACAGTGTTTTAAGACTTACAGATGAGGGGCAGTTAGATGGTTCAGTGGATAAAGAACCAGTCCTAGAGACAGATATCTTGGGTTCCAATCTGTCCTTAGACACTTCCTAGCTGTGGGACTCTGGGCAGATCACTTAATCCCCATTGCCTAGCTCTTACTCTTACCACTCTTCTACCTTGGAACCGGCACACAGTATTGATTCTAGGATGGAAGGTAGTTAAAAAAAAGACTTACAAAGTCCTTTTCTCACAATGATTCTTCAAATATTATACTTTCCAATTTAAAGTTAAATAAGCTGAGTCAAAGGCGTTAAGTGACTTGCCCAGGATCACATAACTGAATTCATGTCTTTGACTCAAAACATAGGACTTTTTTTCTAGGGGTGTGCTGGAGCCTGCTCAAACTGGATTAGGAGAGCTAATTATTAGATTTTCAATGTGAGTATTTATATCTTGGAAATAGGCAAGTGCTGTTACAAATCAGGACTTGGTTTACTGTTTTGCCAATTGTCTAGACTTAAGAAAGTGATGGTGAAAATATCATTAATATAGATTAAATATAAGCTATATCATGTCTTTTGGAATATCTGTTGTTAAACACTTCCTAGGACACACTTGTTCTTTCTAGAATAACTCATTGCCTCTGTAAATATGTTATGATTAAGTATAAGGATAAAGGCTGAAGTTATAATTTCACTGGAATGGAGTATTATCTAATGAGGAAACTCCCTCCATTGATGCAACTTATAGCCTTGGAGTGTTGACTGGAGCACTCGGCAGTTTAGTGACTTGTCCAGGATCACACAAACAATATATGTCAGAGGTAGGGCCAGAAAGCATTTCTGCCTGGCTCCAAGGCCATTTCTTTATTCACTACTCCTCTCATTATTATGTTTATTAGAATTAAATAACAACAATTCCTCACACTATTTCATTTGAACCTCATAACTAATCTGTGTGCATGGACTTATTAGTATTAATTTACCCATTTAATTGATGAGAAATTAAAGCTTAAAGAGGAAATGTTACTAGCCCAAGATCATAAAACTAGTAAGCATTTTAACAATAAAAATAATAATTATAAAACAACTGACATCTATATAGAACTTTAAGACTTCATATGGAGCATTGTTCTCTCTCCTAGATGTCACTTTTCAAGAAGAATATTGATAATCTGGAGAGTGTCCTGAGGAATTTAGTCAAGATGGTCAAGGGGTTTGAGTTCAGATTTTGTGATATTAGTTGGAGGAACTAGGCTCAGTCATCCTGGAGAAGACTCAAGAGACACATAAAATTAGTCTTCAAATATCTGGAAGAGCTATCCTGTGGAGAAGGAATTGATTTGTTCTGTTTGGTCCCAAAAATCAGAACCAAGAGTGATATAATTTTTATTTGACTCACTTTATAGATGAAGAAAAGAAGGTTCAGGGTTGGCAATGGGTGGAAGTTGCAGAGAGACAGATTTAGGTTAGATATAAGGAAAAACTTCCCAACAATTTGTGGTAGTTGAGTCATTTCATTCAGGTCCAACTCTTCATGATCCATTTGGGTTTTTTTGGCCAAGATAATAGAATGGCTTGCCATTTCCTCCTCCAGTTCATTTTATAGATGAGGAAACTGAGGTAAACAAGGTTGAATGACTTGCTCAGTGTCCCATAGCTAGTCAATGTCTGAGGTCAGATTTGAACTCAGAAAGACGTGTCTTACTGAATCCATCCTGGAACTCTATCTGCTGCACCACCTATCTGAAAAACAATTAGACTTGTTCAAAATGGAATGGGCTGCCTTGAGAGGTGGCAGCTTTCTCTTAGAGATATTTAAGCAGAGGTTGAATGACCACTTGTTGGATAGGTTTTAGTGGGGATTCTTTTCATCAATGGTTTGGAGCAGGTGATTACTGAGATCCTTTCAAACTCTTAAATTATATGATTCTCTGAAGTAAAATCTTCTATCTGCTATTTGCTATATCCATAACCATGGGCAAGTCACTCATCTCTTTGATCACCATTTACCCAACTGCAAAATATGGTGATTGGGCTAAATGATCCCTAAAGCCTTTCCTACTCTAAATCTATGATTCTACAACTTGTGAGATGGGCTCTGCTATCCTTTCAACATAGAAAATGAAGAAACTAGACTCTGTATATGTTTTTAATCCAAAAATTTTATAAATAATCCAAATCATATTGGTAGTAGGATTACCTCTTGAGAGAGCCTTGAGGCTTTTCTTTGGAACTGGTACCTGAACCCTGGGACTGGGGGAAACTTGCCATCCTATGCTATTTTGTGTATATGAACACCTAGTATAGTGATTGTTAGTCTCCTATGAGACCAATGAGTGAGATATGGGACAGAGATTGTAAACACAATGGACAGAGAGAAGATCAGAGAGTCCAGGACAGGAGTGGTGACCCCTACAGAAAGAAGGGGAGTGGTGACCAGCCCCAAGAGAGACAAAGAGTTATGCATTGAGCTGAGTCCTACTGAAATCCTTCTCAAGTAGGATGGAGATGGGACTCTGAGTTAGGAGCAATAATTTTGAAAACTCGGGGTGAGAAAAAATCCTGAAGTAGACAATGCTTACATTCCCCCCCTTTTTTATTCCTGTCTTAAATAAGCCGGTTATTTCTTAAATATTTGTGAGCCACATTGAAGGAAGCTGCATAGGAACAGGATCCCTAGCAAGACAAAGAGTAGAAATTCTAGCTATTTCTAAGGGCTGGTGCCCAGAGAGGGGATTGGATATTTACTGCGTTATTACTATATTCTATATCAGCTTAGAGTTGAGATCTTGAACCAGGGGTTACATGATAATTATAAATTCCCTTGCCTTAAGCAAATTTGATAAGTAAGTATAAAACCCCCAAAACAAAGAGAGAAATTGGAAAATGAATATTCACTTTAAAAAAAAAAGACTCCTAATGCTACAAAAGTATGTTGCTAGGGCCTCTATACTATTTCCCATTATGTCTTCTATTTCCTTAGCAGTTGCCTTGATTCTTTCCACCCCATATAAGTACTATTCCCTTTCCCTTTCAGTTCACCTTTATATGTTGTCTTCCTCCTATTAGAATGTCTTGATTTTTTTGTATTTGTATCCCCACAGCTTAACATAGCACTTTATAAATGCTAAATTTATAGTTTCCTTCCTTTCTAACTTCCTTCCTTCCACTTATCATTTCCTCCTTTTTTCCTTCCTTCCTTCCTTCCTTCCTTCCTTCCTTCCTTCCTTCCTTCCTTCCTTCCTTCCTTCCTTCCTTCCTTCCTTCCTTCCTT
>NC_058132.1:679650428-679664191 GCF_016433145.1 Gracilinanus agilis
CCTTCCTTCCTTCCTTCCTTCCTTCCTTCCTTCCTTCCTTCCTTCCTTCCTTCCTCCCTTCCTTCCTTTCTCTCTCTCTCTCTCTCTCTCCCTCTCTCTCTCCCTAAAAAGATTGCTTAGAAGCCTCTGATTGTCTTGGTGGTTGAGAGTAACAGAAGAACAGAAAACACAGGACTAAGAAATGAACTTTTTAATGTGAATAATACTAATTCCAATTCCTTTTATTTTTATGTTATTTAATGGAAAAGAAAGGTTTCTATTAGGTGGCATTGTAATATCTGTCTCATCCCACACCCTGGAGACCTTATTTTCTAATTTATACTTGGTACTCAGGCTGCTCTAAGACCACCAATACCATCTATCTTCCACCCTTGAATTCCTTAGGCTGACTTTGCTGAATATTCTTTGAGGTATTTCCTGCATTTTTTCACTTTCTAGGTCAGTGTTTTTTTCTCCCATTGGAATCTAGTTTGGTTCATATAAAGCTTTGGAGGATGAGCAGGGTTTCTAAGGCAGCGTGCAAGGCTCAGGAATTAGGTGGAAGAAGGCCAAAAGTGAGACCTGGAAAAGTAACTGGGGGTAATCAGGAGCAGAAATGAATGGCAGATGATGCTTTCATTGGTTAGAAAGGAGAGAAGATAGGAGATAATATGACTAGAGCTGGAATCAGAAAGATCTGGGCACTAATCCTGTCTTAGGCACTTCCCAGATATATGATCTCGGATAGGTCACCTGCTCTCTCTGGGCCACAGTTTGGACTTGACAGCCTCTAAGATTCCTTCTGATTCTAAATCCAAGATCTTAATAGTCTATGACTTCCAGAGTCCAGAGCAGGTGGGAAGGCTTGGTAGGTTATTGAATTAGTTTAGGATACTGCTAATGAGGACCTGTGCTTGGGCTGTGGCCTTATGCTGTATAGATGACAAATGCTGCTAAAAGAGTGCTGGATGAGAGTTCAGGAGAACTGGCTTCTCTAAATTGGCCAAGTCCCATAATTTCTGTGTGCCTTATTTTCCTTTTCTGTAAATGAAAGGGTTGTACTAGATAACCTCAAGTTTTTGGGCTATATGTCCTTCCAATTCTGCATCAATGGTTCCATGATTAATTCTATCTCCCAAGCTGGACTTCAACTTTGTTTACTTAATGAACAACTGGAAGAATTCCTGATCTCTTGTGAGCCTATATTCAAGGCAACAGATTTGTTGCAAAGGACAGAGCATCCTTGCTACTTGTGTCCTTGGTCCTATCCTTCCCCTGCTTTCAAAAAAACAAAAAAAGGGCCATGGAACATCAGGAGTCATTTTCAAATGCAAAGGGGTTGAGGCTTCAAGTGTTGGTTTTTTTTTGGCTTATATACATATTTAATATGAGTTGGTAATTTATCCAAATGTTTACATTTTAATTTGAGGGCAAAGGAGATCCATGACATCCTGGATGCTTTAGAAGAGATCTCAAAACAAATTATATTTTAAATAATAGCATAAGAGCCTCCAAGGATAATGCCATGTTCTCCTGAAGATGGATAATCATTTTAGTTTCACACCAAAGGACCCACATTGATGCTTGATTTAAAAGGAAATATTTCATTTTCATGTCTAAGTAAGTTAGAGAAAAATATTCATCTGCTTCTACTAAGCTGACCAAAAAAGTGAGTTAAAAGCAATACTCCTAAAAGCAGACTAGAAAATGAGGTGTCCATGCTTTCCCCTCCCCCTTTTCTGTCAATGTTATTTTTTCAAATGCAGTTAAACAACTTGTATTTTTTTAAAGCCATGCATGTGAAACAATTAAACATTCTGAAGGTTTTCTTAATTAGTTTCTACATGAATGGAAAGTGCTCAGATCTGTTTTTAACAAGGCGTAGGAGTGTGTGTTTGGAAACTCCCCATATGCCTTTTTCCCCCTAACATTGTCAATTCAATGCAGGTGTAACATTCATCATTTAGACTCCTGCTTGGAGATCTGCTACTGAATCACCTGCCTGAGATCATTGTCCTCATTTTGAAAAGTATTGAAAATTCAATCACATGGCAATACACTTGTGAGGGGCTTGATTGATGGATAAATAAATAATACAGAAAAAACTATTAGAAGGTACTTAATGAATCTATTCTGAGTTTAACAGAATTTCTGAAGGGGTCTCAGCTCAAAGTGGGAGCTAATAGCCCTAATGGTTTTGAATGACTCCCAGTAGTTCTCTGGATTTGGGGAAAGCCTATCAAGTTATAAGTATAAGTAGTAGAGGCAAGCACATAAGTATCTAACAAATGCTTGTTGACTGAATCCAGTTCTTTGGAGAACACCTTAAGTCTCCTCTCTGCAGACATGGTGCCTATATATCCCATGGCAATAACTCTAGTTTGAGAGTTCTATAGAACTCTATAAAAACATGAAGAAAATAAAATAAAATAGGGAGGAGTTTTAGAACTGAGATTTCATTAATGTAGAGAACTTTCAGGTGAGGAAACTTCCTCTACCTTTGCAAAGTAACTTATAGTCTTAGAGAATTACCTAGAACTAGAGTACTGAGAAATTAAGTAATTTGCTTGGGTTGCATAGCCGGTATGTGTCACAAATAAAATTTAAACCCAGGCCTTCCTGGCCCCGGACCAGGTTCTCCATCCATTTTAATCACATGACTTCTCTATGCCCCAATACTGCCCAAAAATATTTCCCTTCTAGTAGAGATGATTTGTGAAAGAGAATTCTGTATTTTAGATATTATGGGAATTCTAATAGATTTTAATTTACTCTAACAAATGGAATGGAGCTTAATTCCAACAAATCATTAGCATTGATGATGGGAGCAGAAACAAGGCTCTACTTAATGTCCTGTCAGATTGGCACTCCATGACACAGAGGGGGAAGAGTAGGCAGTTGCTGATGTCTGATCAGGAAGCTTCTTTCTGTTTCTCTACTTTTCCTACAATGAAACAGCTGGGAAAGGCAGAGATATGGATTATGACAGAAATATACAGGTTGTGGTTGCAGAGGGCAAGGGGTGGGATTCAAGGGTCCAAGGGAGTGAGTATTTGGTTGGTGTACAGTGAAAGGTGGTAGATACCAAGACCAGTCGTGGTGTGGAGAAGGTTTGAGCTATATAATCAATCAGTGATTGTGGGGAAGGATCTATCATTAATTGACATGAGAAGAGTAAGGGAGTGAGAGGACTTTGGAGTCATGGCAATAATGGTTCTTTCCTTGTCACTGCCAACTCACTAACCTACAGTGGCTCCCTAACACCGCCAGCACCAAATATAACATAGTTTGGCTTTTAAAGCTCTTCACCACCCAGGCCCTTCCTCCCTTTCCAGATTTCTTATACTTTACTTCCCACTGTATATTGATCAGAGTCCATCTCCCAGCTCTCTACCTTTTCCTATTTCCCTCATGCCTAGAATACTCTCCCTTCTTCTTGTTTACTCCCAGCCTATGGACTTTCCTGCTAATTGTATTTAATG
The DNA here is from genome assembly GCF_016433145.1 of Gracilinanus agilis. NCBI lineage: Eukaryota > Metazoa > Chordata > Mammalia > Didelphimorphia > Didelphidae > Gracilinanus > Gracilinanus agilis. Next base: position 679,653,890 of record NC_058132.1, read on the forward strand.
AAAAGGTTCGCCTTTTTATTTTTAATAAACTTGATATTTTCCTCCCTCAAATATTTCACTCGAATATATAGGATCATAGACTTAGATCTGGAAGAGATCTTGGTGGTCATCTACCAAACCCTTCATGTTCCAGGTAAGAGAACTGAGGCTCAGAGAAGTTAGCAAAGATCATGGAATTCTAAATGATAGAACTCTAATTTGAACCCTGGAACTCTTGTTCTTGACAAAATACTTTGCATTGTGTTATGTTGTCTTTCATTCTTGCATCTACCAGAAATAGGCTCAATATGTTTATTCATTCATGGACTCTGTCCCACATGGTCCCACCTGTGTTTTTCCTTGTGATTTTTGGAGTGCGTCAGTTCAAGATCATCTGAATCCTGGCTTGTGTGATGTACCTGAATTCTTGTTGGTACTCAGTCCATGGAGTCATATAGCAAGAATGAATAACAATTGCAATCATATAACTCTCTGGGGTATTCAGAAATTACTGAGTTCAGATCCCACACTCAACATTTTCTTCACTTTGTCCATTAGACTAGACAGAAACGTGGACTGCAGCTGGGGATGGGAATAAGGCTGAAAGGTGAGGTATGGGGTACAGGCATCACACCATATAAAACACAGAATGACAAATGCTGATACTCTAAAGCTTTGTGGTTATAATTTGGTCTCATGAATAATCACTGAGTAGGTGAAGGGTCAAATATAACATTGACTTAATTCTGAGTGGATCTGTGTGATTTTCCATGAAACTCCACTGTGTTAGCAAGCAAGCTAGTTAGCTTCTAACCCATTAGTAACTCATGACATGAAGTGTCAGCCCTTTCCCTCCCAGACCATGGATAGAGATGATTCTATAAAATGGGGGCATGGGCCACTCACCGCATTCTCATGAACAAAGCACCTCGATGAGGGGCTGACGTAGAGACACCAGCACAAAAATACTTCAAGACACTAGTACATTCATACAGGTAGGCTAAGAGAGCAAAAGATGATATGGGTAGTAGATTGGATGCTATGGTCACCATGGAAAGTACTCACTTTTTCAGATCATCCTGCTTCTTTTTGTTTTTGTTTTTTTGTTTTTGTTTTTTTGTTTCAGCTGATACACACCACTGGTGTATAGCAGGGGGGAGAATCCACTTGATTATATCAAATAATAAAAATGTGCAATCAATTGAGAAGTAACTGGATAACAGCTGTCACTGAATCAATTTGTTAAAAGAAAAAAAAACTAGCACAACAGGTGCCCAAAATGTTTATGAATAGGTGCTTTCATGTTGCCAATTCATAAACTAGGCAGCGTGCAACAAGAATAGGATGCTTGAAAGAAAGCAATCTAGAACTCTCATGCAGTAATGCTTTTACAGATTTGTCAAAAACATATAGCAACATCAGACAGATGTGAAAGGAAGAAACTGACATACAGTCTTTCTTGAATACAAGAACAGGGCAATCATCACTTTGGACAAAACATGTCAAGACCGTGTGAAGAGAAGTCACTTTGGACATTTCAAAAGGATAACTGGAAATCATAGAATTGCTTGAGAAAAATCCATGTCCAGGAAAAAGAGAAAGAGGGTTCAGTTAAACAAAGCAGGTCCTGAAGGGTGGCATTAGGTAGTGAGGTACACCCCTACAGACTGGAACTAGCAGGGATATGCCAATCAGTGGCCATCTGAGGCCCCCGATGTATTGATTCATCCCTGCCACTCATGTGGCAGTCTCATGAGCATCTGGGAATGAAACTGGCTACATATTTTGGCTGAGATGATTCTGCAAAGGTCATATAGACTCAGAGTAACTCTGCCAGACATCTAACGGATGCAAAATGGAAAGTGGGTGGAATAACTAGGGTCTGGAAAAGTTGATAAATACCAAGCAACTGCATCAACATGTTCTGTGCGTCATTGAAATGAGGCTTCTCTATTTTTTAGATTAAAACACATACCGCACACTCACACACGCACACACAACAAAAAACCTAACAGCTCTGAAAATATAAAATTCAGCCAAAGCTCCTTGGCTCCCTAACAGACGTTCTCATCACCCAATTTGGATGTAACGTGTCATTATAATTTTCATTACTTACAACATAACGCTTAGGATAAAACAAAACCACATATGTTTTCAGCAGCTGGAAGGAAGATTTGCTGATAGAGTAAAGGGAGTTGCTAAAATGTGGCTTTGGGCATAAGTGCCTTCTCTGAGGGTCTTCATGGGGCATTTTGACTCTGGACACATCCTGTTAACTGAACTAAATCATTGTATTGACTGGATTTGGGAAAATGAAGTGTGAAACATAATATTGTAAGCTACGTTATATGTTAGGGGCAAATAAAATGGAATTTCAATTAAGAAATAAAAACACTGGCAAGGCAGCACCATGGACAGGGTGTGGATGACTTTGTATGTCCTTTTATGTTAGAGGTGGTGAGTAGATCTGTGATTTCACTGGTGTGGGAAACTTCTCATATGAAAACTCACTCCAAGGGTTCAGATTGCCATCCACTGGAATAATAAAAATCAAAGAATCATGGAATCATAGATTTAGAGCTCTATGGGACCGTAGGGTCATCTAGTCCATCGCCCTCATTTCTGAGGTGAGGAAACTGAGGTCCAGAGAGTTTGGTGACTTGCTTGAAGCCTCACAGGTAGTAAGTGGCACATCTTGGATTTGAAATCAGGTTCTCTGATTCTAAATCCAATGCCCTTTCAACTATATTGCAGAATCTTAGAGGGTTGTTTGGAAGCATGGAGAATTTAATGACTTGCCCTTAGTCACACAGCTCATATATGTCAGAGGCAAGACTTGAACTCAGATTTCACTGATTTCAAGGCTAGCTCTCTATTCACTACTCCATGCCGCCTATCTTATATATACATATATGAATCAATTTTGCAGGGTGATTCAAAAGCTGGCTGCCTCCCACACATTATCAGAGAGCACCTACATACACATAAGCACAGATTTGCTTCTTATAATTAAGTTTAACGGATACAAAAAATGGCCCCCTTGTGCTTACAGACCAAACAGTGCTTATAACATCAAGGTTATCACACAGGCAAAAATTTGCACAAGTAATTTCTGGCAAGTGGACTTTTGGATCACCCTTCAAAGTTAGTTATCCATAACAATATGTGTATACATATGTTTGCAATGCACATATTCACAACATGGATATATTTAACATTTAAGAAAATCAGTTTAGAAAATCTGCTGGCAAACTGACATATGTCTATGGGCTCTATGTCAAATAACTTTGTAAACTGGAATTTGCATGTAATTTTTTTTATTCAAAAGTACCATTAAATGAATGGTTATCCTTTTTCCAAAAGTCCTTCATAATGAAGCAACATTTGTTGTATTTGTATGTATACATATATTTTTTAAAAAAACAATAAGATTGAGTAATGAAAATTAATACCCATAATTAAATAATAAATTGTATTTTCCTTTCCCTCCCCCCCAATTTTCCATTTTACAATTGTTTCAGTGAAAACTGTCTATATTTTTTTTTGATTGGTTCCAAAGAGTGAATGTTTCTCCACTAGTTAAAAACCATAGTCTTTGATCAATGAACATATGTCAGCTTCCTACTGGAACCCTATTGGTCTGCCCACCTGTGATGTCATAGTAAGGAGGGGCTTTTCTTCAGCAGACTCCTCCCTCGGTATCTCCTTCATCACCATGGCAACAGCCTTATCGGCTGCCCTAGAGCTTTTCCCCTATAACAGTGAAACCAACAATGACTTGGGTCAGGAGGAAACGTGAACTTGTTATTGGTTACAAGAAATTCTAACTGGTTAAAGAACAATCCACAATATAAATGAAGAGTAGGATGGTAGAAGGAAGTCTCGAGGCTCTTGGCTGAGAACAAAATACATAAAAATACTGGAAAGGAGATTTGTGAACATCTAGTTAGTGTTTACAACTTTACCACGGACATTATATATGATATATTGAATCTTAACATCATGTTTTTTATATATTTGTAATATTTTTAAATGCAATCTTCATGGCATAAGCAATAATTTAGAAATCTCTCACACATGTCACATCTTTCCTGGTAGAATAAAAGCTCCTTGAGGTTTGGGATTATTTCTGTCATTGTATACCCATTAGCTAGGATGGTGCCTGGAACATTATAGATGCTTGATAAATAATTGTTGACTGATGGATTAATTGAATGATAATGATACACCCATTCAGAGGGAAAGAATAGGGTTGGACCACCCAAGAAGGCACATCTTCAAGGTGCCATTTTGGGGGTAGCAAGCACTCTAATATACCTTGGGTAGAGTGGAAAATGAATGGTAGTTTAAAAATATACCTATTTGTCCAGTCTACTGTGGGGTGGTAGTCTGACCATCCATTGCTTTCTTGATTCTCAAAATGTCTGACTGGAGATAGGAAGTCTTGGATCCAAATCTGGCCTCAGACATTTGACCCTGGGCAAGTCACTTGGTCCCCATTGCCTAGTTCTTACCACTCTTGACTGGGAACCAATACTTAGTATTGATTCTAAGACAAAAGGTAAGAGTTTTTTTTGGGGGGGAAAGATGTCTGAGACTAAGAAATTAGAACTGAGTTATAAAGTTGTCATTTCTAAGGAGTCTTGTAAATCCAGATATGAACCAAAGAATGGTTAACAGGTGAATTAGGAACTACTTTCCTTACAGATGATACTTGTAGACTATTTGATCATAATTCTAGAGATTAAAGAATGGCAGGACTTTGTATCTTCCCCAAATTCCCAATTGTTGAGTTTGGAGAGTTGTAGTTTCTCATCATTAAAAGAAATAGAAAATTTGAAAATCTCTCAATCTGCTCAAAACCTGATCTGCTAAGCATTTAAATGCTTTAAAAAATTTGAAATTAAGTGATCTTCCAAATATTTTAGCAAAAGAAAATAAACATCATTTTTTAAAATGGGCTTCTCAGTGCTGATTTGTTCATCCTCTTTTCTAAGCAAGAACTTTCCTGGGGAAGAGGAATTTGATCCTGAGAATGCACCTAAAGCTTTGCCTTGGCAGTGTGCTGAAAAATGGGATTGAGGTTCACAGGAATAATGCAGTGTCCTGTATAGGATAGATTAAAGAGCATGGTGGAATTTTAGCGTCCAATATCTGAAAAGGGCAATATTTGCTAGGATTAATGTTAACCTGGAAGGCCAATTATCTTGACAACCACAAAACAATAAAAGGAAGTGAAATTCTAATCATTGCCAAGGTGTTAGGGGACACTTATTTCTTCCAAAGTGTATCTGATTATTTAAGGGTTCCATTTAGAATGCAATCCCTTTTTTTTGGTTAAAGAAGCCATTATCTAATTTTCTCATTGCTTTCCTTCATAAAACTCAACTGACAGTAATTCATTTCTCAGAACAATTATATGTTCTCTTCTTTGTGATTAAATTTTAGAACGTTTAAAATTGCCTGAAATGCTAGATTTCTTTAAGAAATTAGAATTCAGAAAGGGAAATGTCCCTTCATTTCCAGAATATCTTATGAGCATTGGATTTCAGAAATTTCCCCAACCTTCTCAATGGCAGCCATCTTCACAGGCAGTCTGACTGCAGTGGCATTAGTTCTTGATCTATGTACAGATAAAGATATCTGAGTACATTGTTATACAGGAGTTCTTCTAGATTGGAGCAATATTAATGCCTTATAGGATTGTACATAACTCTGTTTTGTGAAAAGATTTCTTAGGCCACTACTAAAACCATATAACATTTCATTGCTGATCTGAAAATTAGTTTGCTGACACATTCACCCTAAAAGCATAGAGAACCATTAGAGGCCAAAGACATCTACAAGCTAAATACTTGACATGACAAAGTTTTTGTAGCTTATATTCCCAAAGAGCATATTCCACCCGTGAAGATTTCTTTCCATGCTCCCAGAAGTTTCGGACAATAGAGGCATGCTCGAGTCTGAATTCCTTTTTCTATTCAAAGAAATAAGACCTACTATAACTAGTGTAATTAAAACAAATCAAATCAAATGAAAAAACCCGAAGAGTTTTATTTCTTGGGCTAAGAGAACATAATGTCAATTGGTCAGCATTTCAAAGATTCTAGGTCTAACCTTCAGAATATAGCACTTATTTGAAATGCTACCAATCCATAAACTTGTTTTAATTAAAAAAATATGTGCAACCGGAGTAGCTGGGATTAGCAACTGACATGCTATTTTACTAAAGAAAAGAAAGAAATAAAAATTAGTCCTTTCATGCTGAACTCTAGAACAAAGCAGTGATCAGCGAGAAAGGATGTATCGGGAACACATGCGGTGCTGTTTATTTCTTGCACAGTAGAAAAAACCCACCAAGGCCAGAGTCAGGTCACTTTTTTGAAGACAGTGCCACTTTTTCTTCAAGGTTACACCTACTACCTGGAAAGAGTCATGACACCCACGTTAGAGCTTATGGTGAACTTTCCCCCCCTCTAATAAGCACTTTGGTGTTTGAACGGACCCCAAATCTCATTGTGGTGGCAAGTGTGGCTACAGTCAGAGGACAGAATTGTAAACACTGCAAAAATGACATCTCTTTGGTTCCAGATATTGCTCCCATTGGCCACTACCAATTCAAATGGGTTTTACTTGAATATCAGAGGGGGATTTTCTCCCACCCCCTGCCCAAGGGTCTACCACCTCCACTTGGCATCTTCAAAATCAAGCAATGCTCTTTCTGAATCTCCCCTTCATCTCTCACAATAGCAACTCTAGCCCTCAGAGCCCAGCTGATGACGGCTTTAGCGATTTCTGAAACAGCACAGTTGGCTTGTCAGCAGTTCTATTGGGCTGTCAGGAACCTGGCCGTTTTTCTTCTTTAAAAAATCAGTGAGATATGGCATCCGTCTTGGGAAGGAACACGTGCATGCCATGATAATGCAGATTTCAAACTCATTTTTCTGAATATAACCACACTTAGAATTCAATATCACTTATTCTCTATTGTTTGTATTAGCACGATGGCAACAAAATATACACTAAATATACTTTCATGCACATAAGTGGATTCATATTCTTGGAGTCACGTTTCTCTGTATGTGGCTTTTCACAAAGGACAGCAGAGAGACACGAGAAGTTAATCGTCGTGTCTCGATACTTTCTGGATACTATTTCAGACTGCTCATCACTTATCAGCTGAGAAGATTTGTGTTCTAACTTGCCACTGAATCCAAGGAATCCTTTTGTTTGGATATTTGGACAATGACATCAACGATAAAATGGGAAAATTCCATTATTGCTTTGGATTTGTGACTAAGTCTTTGATTTTTATAGGACTTCACGCTTTTCCAGTGGGCCACGTTTCAGGTTTATGAGCCACTCATGAGGACAAGTGGATTGATGGGTAATTTGTACACACCCAGAGAGCAAATAAATTATGCAAAGCAAGCGCTCTGATAATAAACACTAAGTCTTAGAACAGCTCCTTCCCATCGGCTTGTGGTTATAATGGCAGGAGAATATTAATATGGCATAATTTGTACAGAATAAGACATGAAGATTTATCAAGAAAATCATTTCCCCATCTCCTCTTGTTCTTGCTTTATAAAGAACCTGAGCCCAAATAATACAACCTAGTATCCTCTTAGGAGCTGAGGCCAAGGCAATCTAATTAGTAGCTGCCAATGGTGACCCCTATGGCTTTTCAAGACTGAACCATTTGCCATTGCTGCATTCAGGGATCCTGCCTAACCAAAAGCTAATATCCAGGGCCAGTTAGGTGGTTTGGGGACTTGGAATTGGAAGACCTGACAGGTTGAAATCCTACTTCAGACACTTACTAGCTGTGTGGCCCCTGGCAAGTCACTTAACCTTTCAACATCAGTTTCCTCATCTGAAATGGGGATAGTAATAGCACATACATCCTAGGGTTGTTGTGAGGATCAAATGGAAAAATAGCCCATGTGCAAAATGCTTTACAAACATTAAAGGGCTCTATAAATGCTAAGAATAATAATGATGATAAAAGGCACGTGTAAGGCTGTTTGAGAGAGATATACCAGTCACCTAGTCTTGTGAGAATGCTCATGTGTAGACCTCCAATAAGTGTTTCTAACTGTGTGTAGAGTAGTTTTGCTGTTTGCCTGGGAACCTTTTTTGGGGGGGATGTCAGAACAGATTGGTTCAAAGAAGTTGAAAAGATCTTCAGAGATGCTTTCTTTGCCCAATCTGGCCTGGCAGTAAGTAAATATCATCCACAACCATGGAGACTAGGACACAGCATATAGTCCTTTTCTCCTTCTTGTGGAAAAATTGTTTGAATTATCTCAAACTAGCAAAGCATCACAGATCATTGGACTTGGAAGGGATCTCTGCAAGTATCTCATTCAATTCATAGTTGAATAAGAATCCCCTCTATAACATGGAGGGAAAATCATTTAACCTTTGCTTGAAAATATGTAGCAAAGGTGGGGGCAGCGAGGTGACTCAGTAGATTGAGAGCCAGGTCCAGAGACAGGAGGTCCTGGGTTCAAATCTGACCTCAGGAACTTCTTAGCTGTGTGACATTGGGCAAGTCACTAACCCCCCGTCCCCCCATTGCCCAGCCCTTATTGCTCTTCTGCTTTAGAACCAATACATAGTATTGATTCTAAGACAGAAGGTAAGAGTTATTTATTTATTTATTTGTTGAAATTTTAGCTGATTTAGAATTATTTATTTGCCTTGATTTGTCTAAATCCAAGATTTCCTCAGTGTGGGAAGTTCCCATTGAGGAACTCTCTCTTTTTTTTAAAAATAATTTTTATTTTTTAGAAAAGTTATCCATGGTTACATGATTCATGTTCTTACTTTTCCCTTCACCCACCCTCCCCCCCGACCTCCTCCCTACCATAAGAGTTTTTTTAAAAATAAAATGTATAGTGAAAGAAAACACTAGCTCCTGAGGCAGTCCATTCCACTTTCAGATGGTTCCAAATACTGGGAAATTATTCCTGACATCCAACCTACATTTGATTCTCTACAACTTGTGTCTGTCACTCCCTACTCCTAACCTCTGGGATCAGGGGCAACAAGTTCAATCTTTCTTCCATGGGATAACCCCTTAACTATTTGAAAATGACTACCATGCCCCTCTATAGGTTCCCTTTTCTCCAGGATAAAGATCCTTGATACGTTCAACTTTGCCTTCAAGAGTCCTTCTCCATTCTGGTTGCTTGAGATAACAGAATCATGGATTTAGAGCTGAGAGATTGCTTAAGTTTAAACACTCCTTTTTATAGATGAAAAGACTGAAGCTCAAAGAATTTAAGTCACTTGCCCATAGTCATATTGTTAGTAAGTCAGAGTCAGGATTTGAACCTAGATCTTTCTGATCCAGTACTTTATTCACTTTGCCATGTTATCTTTTTTTAAGCTTAAGTATTTTTCCTGAAAACTTTTACAAATTCCACAAGTTGAATGTTTAGCATGCTGAAATTCTTCCTAAAGACTCTACACAAATAGAACTCTCCCAAGGGCCACATGGAATTGGAGAGGGAACAAGTAGATTTAAAGATAATTTGCATAAACTAGAAAGAATAATCATAGAATTAGAGCATTGGAAGGGACCACTGGGGCCACTTAATCCAAATGGTACCTGAACAAGAATCCTCTCTCCAGCATCCCTGACAGATTGTCGGGCAGCCTTTGCTTAAAGACCTCTGGGGAGAAAAAGGCACAGCAGATTGGGGACAAAGAAGCTCGGTTTGAATACCTTCCCTCAGTAAGTCACCTTAGCTAAGCAAGGCACTTGGCGTTAGTTTCCTTAGATATAAAACAATGGGGCTGGACTACATGGCTTCAAACAACCCTTTTAACCCAAGATGTTGGAACCTCAGGAGAGCTCATGACTTCCTAATGATTCAGGATAGTTTTTCTTATAATAAACCTAAATCTGCCTTTTAATTCTTTGCAATTTCCCAATTACAGATTTTAATATTGCTTCCATAACAGCTATCATTTCTTAATTTTTAAATTTCAAATATAATGTGATCCATGCCCTCTCAATTATATATACATATATAATTATGTATGTATATATGTATAAATGCATATAAGAAATATGTATATATGAAACCACAGCTGTGAATATCACATCTGAATGAAATCACAGAAATCACATATATATGAAATCGGCTCTTGGTTTCCGTCTCAGGCTGTCTTTGTCTCTGTATCTCTACCTAGGATATTGAAAAATTAAGTGACTTATCCAGGGTCTCATAGCCAAGTTTTCTGGCTTCAAGTCCAATTCTCTCTCTCTCTCTCTCTCTCTCTCTCTCTCTCTCTCTCTCTCTCTCTCTC
>NC_058132.1:679664561-679712686 GCF_016433145.1 Gracilinanus agilis
CTCCCTCTCTCTCTCTCTCTCCCTCTCTCTCTCTCTCTCCCTCTTTTAATGAACTTAACATTTCTCTTTGTCTCTTCCTCTTTCTCTTCTCCCTCCTCTCTCCCTTTACCTATATACATGGATGCTTACACATGTCTATATTACCATGAAAAGGGAGAGAGCATCAAAGAAAAGGTAACAGAAAGAACATCTGAAATTTCTATCCAACAACTCATTAATGGCCTCAGGAACAGAGTTTGGAGAATCTTTCCAAATACATAGCGCCTAACCATTTCAAAGATATTCTTAAATTACCCATCCTGCATGTGTGCATATGTGTGCATATATAGACACTCATAAACATATACATCACTACACACATTATAGGGATCCACATGGGCAGGACGAGTGTATTTCAATGTATAAGTGCATTATGAAAAGCAATTTCAGGTGGCAGATGCAGGAGCTCTCAATCAGTCAGTTAACCAACATTTATCAAGGAAATAAGATGTGCCAGATCCCACGATAAATGCTGGTCCACTCATGGCAGATCCTTTTACCCCTCAGTACTTCAGAGGACCACATATTTTGAGTTCCTGCTCTTTGTCAGTGGAGAAAGTTTTCACTCGGAGAGTTACCCAACCCTCTAAAATCACAGGTCTGTCCAAAAGTGTGTGTGTGTGTGTGTGTGTGTGTGTGTGTGTGTGTGTGTGTGTGTGTGTGTGTGTATGTGTGGGAAGCACTGGCAGTGGAAAGGAACTGCCTCTGCAATCTGAGAGGTGGGTTCATATTCGATTTCTCTTACTTATTACCTATGGGCTGTGGATAGGTCATTTCCCCCCTTAACCTCACTTTCTTCATCTGTAAAATGAGGGCTGAATGGTTGCTGATGATTCCTTCCAGTTCTAGAGCTGTAATTTTAGGGATTTTTCAGAATACTACCTTTCCCCTCCTCCTTTTACAGATAAGGAAACTGCAGCTCTGCTGGTTCAGTGGCTAGCCCAAGGTCATTCATCTAATAAATGGTAGAATTGCAGTTTGAATCCTAGTCCTCCTGCTTGAAGGCCAATATTCTTTCCACTTTGCCTCCTTAATGTACTTTCATTTTTTAAAGATTTCACTCTGTTTTTATGAAGGCAGTTCTATTTCCTTCTATTTCCAGACCTTGACCAGAGAAAGGGGAAGAGCCCTTCATCTAAGGTTTTGAGGGAATAATACTTGTGGCCTGAACTAAATGAGGTTCAGCAAGGCTGATCTCTATTAAGGCTTCCATTCCTTTGTAGGCAGAGATTGGATCATCTTTTTTTTTTTTTTTTAACCTGGGAAGGTAAATGATAGAAGGAGTTGTGCCCTCTTCAAATTCTAGTGATGCACTAAAATGTCATGATTTTGAGGATGGCATTTTACAAGGTCCTTTGGAAGCAGGAACTTCCTCACTTTCATTTTGAGTTCTTTCCCCAGAATAATATCTTCCTCTCGTTATATTGCAACACAGAGGCTTATGGTCTAGGCCAATGGTTCCCAAACTTTTTTGGCCTACCGCCCCCTTTTCAGAAAAATATTACTTAGCCACCTGGAAATTAATTTTTTTAAATTTTAATAGCAATTAATAGGAAAGATAAATGCACCTGTGGCCATCACCGCTTCCCCGGATTGCTACAGCACCCACCAGGGGGCAGTAGCACCCACTTTGGGAATCATTGGTCTAGACTGAGTAATTCTTTTCTATGAATACCTTCAGTAATCACTGATTTCCCACCTCCCACCCCCCAAAAAAGTTTATAAAGTCCCTCTTGAGGCTGTGTATCAGTTATGACCAGGACGGGTACAAATCAGGGCCTTGCTCCAGAGGATAGAAATTCTGACATCATTCCCTGGCAATAATTTGAAGCCTTGTGCATCCTAGAAATGGTAGAATTAGCACCTAGTTAGGAACAAAAATGAGGAGAAGGAGGTCATAAATTTAGAGCTGGAAAGTACCTCAAGGACAATCTAGCCCAAGTCTTTCATTCTACAGATAATATTAGTCTGGATAGAGATCCAAAATCTGGGCTTGACCCTTTGACTGAAGTCAGAGCTCTTGGGATAGGAAGCTCCAGAAGCTTTCTCCTCCTCCCTCCCCAAACTTCTGAATTCTCTTTGGGGTGGGGTGGGGGGCAATGATAATCTAAGCAGCAAGTCTTTCAGTGACCCTGGGTCTTCCCCTCAACCCTGGCATAGATTATAGATTTAGAAGGGAGTTTAGATACTTTCAAATCCAACCTTTCATCATAGATGAACAACCCAAGGCAGAGGACATTAACTGTCTTACCCAGAGTCACTTAGCCAGAAATGTCTGTGGGTGGGCTTCAACCTCAGCACTATCCACTTTTGCTACCTATCTGTCTTCCACATACCATGTGGCATGCTGTGGGCTCAAAAATCAGTAGTTATAGCCTTGCAAAAACCACAGATATAAGGCCAGGCCTAGTCCACACAAATATTCTAAAGGAAATTCAATTACCCAAACATTATTGAACATGCTCTATGTGCAAGGCACTCTCCTAGCCTGTGGGACAAAACAGTAGAAATCCACAAAAACAACTTTTTTAAAAGAGCCAAACGTCTTATTTCTGAATGCCCTGATGGAATCTATAGTGTGATTGCTAGGAAGTTTGGCCAAGGTATTTTGTATTTTATATGGGATTCCCTCCCCACAGTGAATTTACAAGTTGATTCATATAGGTGGCACAATGGATGGATCACAGAATTGAAGTTAGTTTGACCTGAGTTCAAATCCTGATTCGGACTCTATGTGACCCTGGGCAAATCATTTACTCTCAGCCTTAGTTTCCTCTTCTGTAAAATGTGACAACAATAGCACCTACCTTACAGGATTGTCTTGGAGATTTGATGAAATAACATACATAAAATGCTTCATAAACCTCGGAGTGCTATATAAATCCTAGCCATTACTGTTGTTGTTATTTGAAGTAGATTTAGAATTGGAAAAGACCTTATAGGTCATTGAGGCCAAGCCCCTCGCTTTACAAATGAGAAAGCCTCATTTTCCACAAAGAGGAAAAATATTTTGTGTAGAGTTAAACAGCAGCAAACGTGAGGAGCTATCCACCTCAGGTTTTCTGACTCCAAGTTCTCTATCTCCTTTTCCATACATCCTCTAAAATTATAATCATCTTAACAAAGTTGGGGTTTTAGCCCATGGGAATGGTTGTCCCCCGTCGACCTTGTGTATGGGTTGTTTAAACATAGCCTGTTTATGGATTATCTCCCCTGCCATTAGACTGTGAGCTCCTTGAAAGCAGAGACTCTCTTTTGCCTGGCTTTGTGTCTCTAGCATTTATTACAATCCCCTGGCACGTAGTAGGTCTTATTAAATGTTTATTGGCTGACCTATCACAGGATCTTCAATTCAACAAAAAAGACATAGTCTTGGGGGCAGCTGGGTAGCTCAGTGGATTGAGAGCCAGGCCTAGAGATGGGAGGTCCTAGGTTCAAATCTGGCCTCAGACACTTCCCAGCTGTGTGACCCTGGGCAAGTCACTTGATCCCCATTGCCTACCCTTGCCAATCTTCCACCTATAAGTCAATACACAGAAGTTAAGGGTTTAAAATTAAAAAAAAAAGACATAGTCTTGAGTTCAAAAAGAGAGTTTTTAACTGACTTCACGTCCCTTCTTATTCAACACTCTACACACTGGCCAAGTGAATAATAGACATATCTCATTGCTTTGGGCCAGTTTGAGAGGCAAAATGTGGATTAGCAAGGAGTTCAAATATAGAATATTTTTTCAAGAAGTGAAGTTTTTCTGCCCATTAAGTACAAAGAGAAACATCTACCAAGAGCCAACAGTGTTGCCAAGTGCAGGCCAATGCTCTCATAAGCAGATAGGCTCATTTGCAATCTCCATTTTCCAGGTTAGCAATTAGAAGTTGTTTGTTCTCTTCCTGAGGGTAAATGCTTCCCTCTATCTGAAGTGCTTAATCTTATTTACTCTATTTGTTTAGCAAACCTCTCCTCATAACCACCTGAAGGTAAACTTTCTCTAAGTTTCAGTTCATTTACCTTAACTTCTGAATTATTAGTGCTGTCTGAACTAATAAGATTTTATTGTCTGTCATTGATAACGCTCTAAAGAATTTGGCTCCTGGCTAAGTGAGAAGCTCTTTCTTCGGGTTCCTTGGGGAATTCAATTGAGCCAGTGTTTATTATGTATCATAGGTGTGTTGGTAGTACAATGGAAAGGATAAAGAATATCAAATCAGAGGAACTAAGTTAAAATTCTGATCAGACACTCAGTAGCTGTGTGACCTAGGACAAATCACTTAACATCTCTGTGTCCATTGCTTCAGTAAAATGGAGTGGTTAGACCAGATGACCTCAAAATTCTTTTCCAGCTCTAACTTTATATTCTGATTTAGGTAATGGGGGTATTTGAAAAAAACCAAAACAAAACAAAACATCCCCTGCCTTTCCATAATATAGCACAGACTGTTTAGTAAACTGATTTAAAATTCCAGAGGGTACATCTTTCTATGTTCTCTTAGACATAAGTGTCAAACTCAAATAGAAGTGGAACCAGCTAATCTGTACATAAGGATTCCTTCAGGCTTCGTATTGATTGAATTTAAAATGTAATATAACCTATGTTTTATTGTCCTTTTGTTTATTTTGTTAATGATTTCACAATGACATTTTAATCTGGTTCTCACTGAGGAGGAGCCACTCCTGAGTTTGACATCTCTGCTCTGAGTTCCTAGAAAAGCATATGCATGAAGGAGCTTAGAAAACATTCAGTGAATAGAAATGTGATGTCTGTAGATGGGGCCACTATCCTTTGGCAGGAAAGAAGAAACACTCTAATGTCTCTGAGTTTCCATTTCAAGATGCTGTTCAGGGGACTTTTGCTGATTGAGTTTGGAATGAATGCATCTGCTTGTTAAGGAAGAGTTGGGATTTTCAATTCCTTGTCCAACATCAAAGATGATTAAAAGATCTTGTAACACAATGAGAAAAAAAAGCAGTTCTGGAACACTAAAATATCCAAAAGGTCAGAGCTTTCTTTCTACTTTCCCAATTTTCCAACTAGTGTTTATTTCATGGTTAGGAAAGTTATTTGGGTCATGGAAAAATGGTAGGAAAAAATATGGTCGCTGTCCACATTGCACACATCCCAGAAATATTAACAGTTGGCCTGACATGGTAGAGGGATAGGGAGATTTTTCTAGACATCTAGAGAACTGGAAATGTACCATTTTTATGGGGCAGGTACAATTATAGTTATATTGGAGTTTAGGAGAGGTTTGCTTCTACTTGGGGTTTGGTACAGGGGTCTTGGGGTCTGGGTCCTCAAGGTGGAAGTCAATCCACAGTCACCAAGATAGGCAGAAGAGCTGCTATTCCAAGGTTCTAAAGATCCTTTCAGGGGATGGAAGAAGGTAATCATGAATGTGGCTCTTTCATCACCATCCTGTTCTTTTTTTATAGTACAGTGGAAAGAATAATGGCTGGGTTTAAATCTCACCTCTTCCACTTATAATGTGTGTGTGTGTGTGTGTATGTGTGTGTGTGTGTGTGTGTGTGTATGTGTGTGTGTGTGTGTGTGTGATTGGGGCAATTCATTTATCTTCCCTGGACCTAAGTTTCCACTTCTGTAAAATAAGGAGTTCAAACTAGTTCATCTATGAATTTAGGATCTATGATCATAAATCATTTTAACTTTCTGGTTCTCAGTGTCCACATCTATAAAATGAAGATTATAATTGTTGTTCAGTTGTTTTAGTTGTATCTGACTCTTTGTGACCTTATTTAGAGTTTTCTTGGCAAAAATAATGGAGTGGTTTGCCATTTTCTTCCCCAGATTATTTTACAATGAGGGAACTGAGGCAAACAGGGTTCAGTGACTTGCTCAGGATCATACACCTAGTAAGTGTTTGAGATAGCACTTGAATTCAGGTCTTCCTGATGTTCTTTCATTATGGTCCCTAACAGTATCTACTTCACAGGTTATTAGGAGATTAAAATTAGATTAGACATACAAAACATTTTGTAAGCCTCAAGTAACACACATCCATGTTATATATATATATATGTATATATTTCAGCTGTTACTGTTTTATTATTATTATTATTATTATTATTATTATTATTATTTAGCCTCTCAGAATTGCTTCAGTTCTTAGAGATTGATATTTGGGGATGTCTTGCCTCTAATTCTGGGTCAAGTTCTCTTTCCTTCCCTTCTAGTCAAGACTATTCTCTGGGCCCTACTATGCAGGTGGCATCTAACTAGATACTTAATGAATCTAGAACAAAAAGATTCATTTTAATTGGATTTAGAGTATTTGCCTCAGTGACCAATCTCCTCTTCCTGTGCCCTTTGGTTTTCTGCTCAAATGATTTTTAAATAGAAACTTTGGAGGTTTAAGAAGAGATTTCCTGGGGAAAATCTGTAATGTTCTTTATAAAGTTATTCCTATATAACATCTGTTTTGAGTTTTACAACAAGGCTCGGAAGTATTATTTAATCCCATTTTGTAGTTGAGGAAACTGAGACTGAAAAAGTCCTGATATTATTATCTTTAATAGTAACTACCTGAAGCAAGAGTCATACTAAAGTCTTCCTAAAACCAAGTCCATCACTCTAACCACCACTCTACTCAGCCATTCCTTTCTTGCTACTTAAGAAATCAGTTTGCTGGGTTGTCTGCTAAATCAAAATGTATTCATAATTCACTTCCAATTTCTGAAGTTCTATGTACAACCTCAGAGACCATTTAGTTCTCATATACACTCAATCATTAAATCTATCTATTAAGAACTGATTAGGATTGATTATCAATTCAACACTACCAATATTTTCATGACATGTTCTAAGTGGTGATCAATAGACAGACAAATGAATATGATAATATAGACAGCAAAGAGTGAGTGAAATTCTCTTGTACTTCACATAAAATAGTTTACTGTAAATCTCTCCAATTGCTTTCTTAAAACCATCAGTGTATATTAGAAGAAATTAAATTTACATTCCAAAAAGATTGGATTTGAACTCATTTTAATCTGCTAAATAATGCAATGGGTCCTTTTCAGTCTAAAGCTGAAGATGACCACATGATATGAGTATTTTATTGATCCTACAGCTCTAAACTACTAAACTAAGACAAGTTCTAGGTATTAGGAATCATAGAATGCAAGCACTTCACAATTGGAAGGGACCTTCCAAACGATCTAGTTCATTGATGGGCAAACTACAGACCTCGGCCAGATGTGGTCCCCTGAAGTGTTCTATCTGGACTAGACATTATTCCTAATCTGATGAATACAATGAGTAGGATACAATACAATGAACCTTTGAAAGAGTTGCTTTAGAAATAGACTGACAGATGAGCATTTCCTTTCCTTTGGCCCCCTCTTTAAAAGTTTGCCCATGATTGATCTAGTTCAGTCCATTTTTGAACAAGAATATTTTCTACAATATATGTGACAAATGGCTTTCCAGCCTTTGCTGGGAGACCTCTAATGAGGACCTGACTTTCTCTGAGTACCTGTTCCATTTTTGGAGAGCTCTAACTGATAAGAAGTCCTCCCCCCCCTTATCAAACTTATTAACTCTATCCATCTGCAATATCTATCTACTACTCCTGGTTTTGTCCCTTGGGGTCAGACAGAACAAGTCTAATTTGTCATCCACATGATAGCACTTTAAGATACTGAAAGGCAGCCCAGCTATTGTCTGTACCCCCACCCACAAATCTTCAGCTCTTTATTGTAAGACTTTTTATTTTTATTTTTTAAAAAACCCTTACCTTCCATCTTAAAATCAATACTGTGTATGGTTCCAAGGCATAAAAGTGGTAAGAGTAGGTAATGGGAGTCAAGTGACTTGCCCATGGTTACATAGCTAGGAAGTGTCAGAGGCCAGCTTTGAACCTAGGTCCTCATACCTCTAGGCTTGGCTCTCAATCCACTGAGCCACCCAGCTGCCCCCTATTGTAAGACTTTTAATTATAAGGCTTGCTGCCTTCATTTAGGTCTCTGACATTTGAGTTTATGCATATTTTTTGTGCTAATAAAAGTTTAAGTTGCATAGAAAAAATATATTCTCTTTTCTGGACTTGTTTTTTTTTATCTATTACAAATAGGAGAAAAGAACCATGATCAAAACCATATTTTAAAAAATCTTGTTTCTGCAAGAAACTTAATCTATTCTGATTCTTAGCTTTTATATGGGAGCCAAAATCCTTCATCTTTCTTGAATATGTGAAAAGTATTAATCTCCATTACATGGAAATAGATATTCTTTTTTCTGCTACAGAACTCATAAAATAATTCTCTCGGTAGCCTAGAATAGATACACTTTTCTGTGAAGGGCAAATGAGCTTGTTAAGCATTCTTTCCTCATTAAAAATTCCCTACTTTTTTGCTTTGACACATTGGCACTTTGATAGCCTGTGTGTGAGCTCTTTGATAGTCGCACTATTTCCAAAGAAGTAAAGCACAATCCAGCCAAGTCTGCCTGTCCTGTGAGATTATTGTCCTTATGTTTCCATTAATCTACACTGGGGAACCTGTCCAAGGTGCTGAGAAGCTACTGTCTCTTGTTCCTTAAATCATATGGATATTAATGGGACACAGGGCTCTCCATCGACTGTCCTTTGTTCTAGTCATATGACTAGCCCACCTTTTCTCCCCAAATGACATCCTTGCAAAATTCTTGATTGCTAATGTGGTTGCTGCTTGCTCATCCCACCTTTGATCTCTCCACTTCTCTTGGGATGACCCTCAATTTTTTTACTTCTTTAGAGGCTTTGGTCATCTGAGACTTGTAGCAGCATATGGTCTCATCTGAATGACATTTATGTAAAAAAGTCAGGTCTTTATTTCAAGAAGAAGCACAAGGATTGTTAAAAGCATTGCACAATTTTTCCAATTCACTCTGCTCTCCTCTTTCTGTTTAGTTCAGAACCCTGAACATTGCTTATGTGCAAAGTGAGGCTGAAATATATGTACCAAAGTAGCTCTCCATCTAACTACATTTATAGACTGGGCAACAGGCATTCTTCGTTGACTTAGTTTTTACTATGTGGATAGTCAGATCCTTTTGATAGATTCTTTAGGTGGTTACTGTTTCCAAATGGGAAGCTTCGAAATGTTATGGGGCTTGATGGAATCAGTACATTTGCAGAAAGAAATAACTCTGGCTTATGTCTTTAGAGATGATTTAATTGGAAAACAAAAATACATTTTTGACTTTGTACCTGGCATTGTGATTGTTTACTGCAGTAACTTCTACTAACTGCAAAATAGTCAGTAGAAGAATAGTAGCTAACATATGTGCAAAGAAGAACCAGGATTCTTGAGTTAAAATCCAAGTTTGGTGTCTTGTTCTATTTTGATCTATCGTTAATGGTCTCATCATTTATGTTCCTTCTACTGACTTTCATTCTGAATTGTGTGGCCATGTTTTCCCATTTTAATCATTATCTTATTAGCATTTTCTCTCCTCCTTACTGAGCAATGAAACTGGATATTTTAGAACTCCAGATCATTTTCTAAACAATCTATTATTTTTTGAGTGACATTTATGAAGAAGGACAAGAGAGAATTTGCGTAGGGGTAAAGATAACAGAAGATACTTTCTCCTGTGAATCTAAAAGATAGGGATTATCTTTTTATATATGAATAAAATGAATTTTATAATAAATAAAAACAAAGGAATAATTGGGTTTTCTTATGGAGTAAACCTTTTTTGCTTAAATTAATAATTTATTATGCCCCTACTATATGCCAGGTATTAAACTAAGTGCTGGGAATAGAAAGGCACTATTGTCTATTTTGTTGCAATCCAATTCAATTCAAGAGAGTTATTAGGCACTTACTTTCTATAAGACACTGGACTAAGTATTTTTGATAGAAGAAAAGGCAAAATCAGCCATCCTGTCATCATCCAATCCAATCCAAGAAAGATTTAATAGACCCTACTATGTGCAAGGTACTGAACTACCATTGTTGCTAACTTTAAGGTTTGCAAAATGTTTTTACATAGATTAAATCATCTGGCACTCACAGCAACTTTGGGAGCAGAGGCTATTATCATCCTCATTTTACAAATTGAGATTAAGAACAATTAAGTAACCAATCTAGAGTCACAGCTAATAAGTGGCTGAGGAACAACTGGAACTCAGATTTTTCTGACTTCAAGGCCAGTAGTCTTTCTACTATACCACTTAATTCCCTAGATGAAGGAAACTCACTCCTTACCCTAAGCACTTGAAAACCTTAAGGACCTATATAAATGCTAATTATCATATTATTATTTCTATATACACATCTCTGTGCCAGCCAGTGGAGATGTAAATACAAATAAAACAGTATTTGCCCTTAAGGAGCTTACATTCTGACAAGGGCAACAACATATACAAAGGAAGCATATACATGGTAACCACAAACAAAATAAATATGATGTAATAGGGAAGGAGGGTTCTAGTGCCTCGGTGAGTGATTAGGAAAGGCTTCTTAAAAGAGGTAGCATTTTGGCTGAGCTTCAAAGAGAAGGTGGAATTCTAAGAAGCAGAGGTGAGAGAGGAGTGCCTTGTAGATATGCAAAAGCAGGAGATGAAGAAGTAGGAAAGGAACAGCAAGACAATTTGGTTGGACTGAAGAGCCCGAAAAGGGCAGTAAAGTTATAATAAGACTGGAAATGTTGGTTGAAGGCAAGTTGGATTTAGCTTTTAAAGCTCAAAAAAGAAGTTTGTATTTGATCCTAAAACACAGGAAATTTGTTTCATGTTTTCAGTGGGAGGAAGTCAATAGGTTTTCTGCCAGAGGAAAGAGAGGGGGACATTTTCTGCATTGGAAAGGAACAATTTTCTGAATAAGGGAAAATGTTGGTAGCTGGAGGAGGATGTTTATAGAGTCGACCTCCTCTCTGAAGTTTCTAAAGATAGAACACTGCCTCACCTTCTCTGTGTAACAGCAGATATAACAATTCTACAGTCTTGGAAACAATGGTAAAATTTCCTGACCCCCCCTCCTTTATCCTTGGAATCTTTCGTAGCCTGATCACTCCATCCAGCTTTCAAGGCTTCTGTCAACAGGATTTAAGCTCCAGCTTTCTGTCTTCTTACAACAACAACTATTTTTATCAGCTCATAATTTGGAACTGGGACCAGCCCCTTTGATTTTATATACGAGTAAACTGAGATCCAAAGGATTTAAATGATTTCATAAGAATAGATTTAGAGCTGAAAGGAAACCTGAAGGACATTAAGTCCAACAGCTTCATTTTTATAGATGATGAAACTGAGGCACAGGAAGGCTAAGTGACTTGGCCAGGGTCACAAAGCTAATAAGTATCTGAGGTGGGATTCAATGCCAGATCTTTCTGACTTTAAATTCAGAATTCTATCCCCTATGGAGGAAGGGAAGAGAATAGGATTTTTATATAGTACTTAGTGTGTGCCAGGAACTGAACTAAGTGATTTTTAAAGATATTATCTCATTTTATGCAGGGAAGACAACCTGTATAAAGGTCTATATAAGATATATGCAGAGTCAGTGAATCCTAGAGGAAAGGCATTAATACCTTTGGGGAGAGGATTGACCAAGAAACCCTCTGGAAAAGGGTAGAGATTCGTTGAGTTTTGAAGAAAACCAGGAATAGGGTTTAAGGGAATTGAGAGCCAGGTCTAGATATTGGAAGTCCTGGATTCAAATTTGGCCTCAGATCATTCCTAGCTTTGTGATACGGAGCAAGTTACTTACCTCCAATACATAGTATTGTTCTAAGGCAGAAGGTAAGGGTTATAAAAAAGGCAAGTCAGGGGATCTAAGGGAATCCCTGTGGTAAGAAGGGAGAGAATTCCAGGCATGGGGGACAGCTAGTGCAAAGGTATGGAGATGAGAAATGGGGAGATAGTATAAGGATAAGGGATAAGGGATAGGAAAAAATGCAAAAGTTGTCTCTAGGAGGGGGAGAAGAGAATTTAGTCACAAATGCTGGGGAAAAGATTCTAGAAGGGGGAGCTCTGCAGAAGGAGGTTTTGGGAGTTTATTGGGAAAAACTGACTCCTGATTTGCCTTCTCTCTGAGCTGGAAGGGAGAACAGCTGCTCCATCAACTCCTGGGAACTAACTAGTTTTGTGGAAATACTAGGAGGATCTTGGGTCTGGAGGAATGCCTGGGAGGAGATCTGTGTTTCCCTGAAGTGCTGTGAACAATCTGGCTGTGGTAATTTGGCTAATGTAAACCAAAGGGTTTTACATCGGAGACTGAGTTTTACCTAGGAAGCCAACCCTAGACTTGGGAAAGAACTCAGTCCACCTGTAAGTCCTATCCCCTCAGCCTTTTAGAGACAATCTGGGATATTTAGCTTAGCAAGGTAGTCAGATGGTTTTGGGTCTAGAAAGGTCAGGGAGATGTTAAAGAGGGCTTGAGAAGACCAGAGGAGCATTCCCCTGAGGGGAGCATAGAAAAGTGGGTGATTAGATTTTTTTAGAGACAGGGACCCTGTGGAGTTTATCTCTCAGTTTCTATAACCTTCATAAGCTAAATAAACTTGTTCTTCTATAGTCTCAAGGGTTTTTGTGCTTCACTGGCCCTGGAAAGTCCCTAGTTGGGTTTCTTCATCATTTACTGTAACATCCATAATCTTAAGTGGGGTGAAACTGCCTCACAGAATTCCACAGGACCCCCCAGAACTCCAGGAGAGGGGGCAGTTGGGGCAGTCAATAATGTGAGTATATAAGCCAGGACTCCCAGTTTGCAAGGACACATTCTTTCTGGGGGTTTCATGGGTGGCTGAGGAGGATAGGATTGCTCTTTTTGTTAGCTCATCTCTGACCTCAGGGAGAAGGGAGTTACTTTGCTGTTTACTCCATACAGACTATACCAGGCTGTGTGCACTGGGAAAATACCTCACGTGCAGTATCTCAACAAATCTCTAATTTAAAATAGATCTTCAGTCAAGATTGCCTTCACCATCTTAAACTTGATAACATTAGATTAAGAGAAAAGTTAGTTTGTGAGGGGGGATAGAAATTAAATTAGTTAAAACACATTCTGGAATGTGTTTCCAACAAGCTTCCTCATTTAAGATCATGGATGTTACACAACCCACCTAGGTCCTTCCCATTCAATGTATCTTCTTTGGGAGGTATACTTCTTTTTCAATAGGTCAGCAAATAGGCCACCATGGTTAGCTGGTCATTTTCCAAGTTTTAACTCTTTCTCTAGATCTTACCTTTTTAGGTGGACTGCCAACTTTTTAAGGAGCAAGGCTATGCCATCTGCTTTTTGTAACTATCCTAATTTCCTAGTACAATGCTGGGTATCCTGTAATAAATATCTGTTCATTTGATCCAATTTATGGGATTGCCAAAGCCATTAGCAGCTGCTTTTCTGAGTATCATCTTATTTTTTTCATTCCCTAAGGGAAGAGGAAAATAGATCTTTCACCTGCCTGTCCAGGCCTCACCATCTTCATGATGGACCTTAGAGTGTAAGACATTTGCTGCTGTCACTTTGTAGGTTTGAGGTTGAGGGCTTCATTGCCCCAAAAGACTAATGATGTCTTCAAAAGTGACTTAGTTGAAAAGAAGAGAATGCTGGGGTCTAGGATAGAGGTTCATGTTTGAATTGAGCTTGAAGCATAAAACAATAGCCCCAGTTCCTGATCCCAATTCCCTTCATATCAGTCATTATGATGGCTTCTATTATTGAAACTCACTCCTATTTTAGCTGATGATGAATGAGTACAAGGAGAACCCCTGAGTTATGAACTGGGCTTGGGAAACACATGATGTATGGAACATGAATTCCAAGTATTATCGATTCCACCTGTTCAAAATCTGTCATAGCAGCCCCCTTCTCTCCCTCAACTAGCAGTCTCCCTAATAAGAATGTCATAACAATTCATCTGGGGGGATTACAATAGCCTCCTGAGCCATCTTCCTTCTAGTTCCCCCTCTCATTTCTAGCCTCTGCATAGTCATAGTTGCCAAAACAGTCTTCCTAAGCTGACAATGTCACTCTCATGCTCAAGAAGCATCAATGGGTCCCTATGACCACAAGAATATACTACAAAACTCTTTGTTCCTAAGTCTTTCACAATCTGAGCAAAGTCTCTCTTTCCAGTTTATTCCCTATTACTCATCTTCACAATTTACATTCTAGACCTTGAGAAGCAGCATGAAATAGCAGATAGAGAGCTGAACTGGAGTCTTTAGTCTTCCAGCTGAACTGGAAAATTGAGGTTCAAATCTTGTTTTTGATACTTTATCAGCTGTGTGATTTTTGACAAATCATCTGACCTCTTGAAACCTCAGTTTCTTATTTTAAAATGGGAGTGAGAATACTGAGGATATCTACCTAAGAAGGATGCTATAACGCTTAAATGAGATAATGCTTAGCACAGTTCCTGGTACACAGTAGGTGCTTAATAAATGTTTATCGATTGATTTATTGATTAATGCATGTAAAGCACTTTGAATACTTTAAAACATCATACAAATATGATTTACTATTGATGATGATGTTGATGATGATGATATAATACTAAAGTGTTTGCTGATCCTTGATCTTGGTATTCCTTTTCTCACCTTTAGGTTATTTTTTTAGATGTTTCACATTCCTGGAATGTATTTCCTCCTTACTTCTAATACCTAAAATTTTTAACCTCCCCCAAGCACCAGCTCAGATGCTAACTCTCAGAGAGGCTTTTTACTGATCTGTCTAGCTCCCTAGTTCTTTGTTCTCTCTCTCTCTCTCTCTCTCTCTCTCTCTCTCTCTCTCTCTCTCTCTCAACTTGACATTTTCTTAACTCTTTACATGATAGAATTTAGATCCTTGAGGGTAGGAACATCTTTTCATTTTGGTTTAACATTTAATTGTCTTGCATATTTCTAGAGCTTAATAAATGCTTTTAATGAATTGAATTGATGTCATTTTCTTATTCATGCCATTGACTAGGTAAAGAAATTATTGGCTTGGTCAATCTTCAGGCTTTTTTTTTTTTTCAAAAATTGACCCCCCCCTCCCAGTCATGGACATTTTGCCGCTCTTAGCATAAATCTCTGGGTTTCTATGTCATACTCTTGAATCATATTGAGCTGATATTTTTCAGACAAATTGGTGTATAGTTGGGCCTTGTTTTATACATGGATTGATTTCCTGAACCCAGTGTTAGTCTTTACATTTATCCCTATGCCATTCTACCTTATTGGGTTGGTCCCAATGTGCTAATCTGTTAAGATCTTTGAGGATACAAACTTAGTCATTCAGTGTATATCTAACATCTTAAGGAGGATCAAATACAACCTTCTAGTATAAGTACTTGTTTCTGAAAAAGTAAAGAAATTCCTTGGCCGACCCTGGAGAATCCACTTCTAAGACTGGCAAAGGCAGGCCTGAGCTGTATTATTCTAGCCTTCTATCATTTTGCTTCCTCTCTTTCCTTTGAAAGCCCAGGGCTTCTTTTCAATAAATTGAGATCCATCCTGTATCACAACTCAAGGATATTTGTGGGCAAAGAGAGCCACAGAGGTAACCTGGTCAGCTAGTGCTGTCATGGTGGACAAGAGCAATGGCAAAGTTGTGTGTCACCAAGAAGGCTGGGAGAACATCATTGCTAATTCATTTGGATACAGACACTATTTCCACAGGGCTTCCTGACATCCATTCCTATTTATATTCATGCCCATCCCTCACCACACCAACACCTACACCTTCTGGCAGGAAATACGGGCACAGCTGGATTTGATTCACAGGAAGCATTCAGTTGTTGCCTCATTAAAAAGAGATTTCCTTCCAGCAGTATGTTTTCTTTACATCCTTGCTCTAGCACCAATCAACAGAAAGAAGATGCCTCAGAAAAGAGAGTGGAAAGGGGAGTATCATGGAAAGGGCATCACTTGAATGAGTGACAAGCCTTGGGTCTAGTGCCGGTTCTGTCACAACTGCCTGTATCAACTTGGCCAAGCCATTTCTCTCCAAAGCCTCAGTTTCTCTTCATCTATGAAACAAGAGAAATGGATTATAAGATCTCTAGGGTCACTTGCCATCCTAATGTTACATGATTCTAATTTCTACTTCTGAACATATCCCTTGCTCTTTTTATTTAAAGTTCAGTCCCTAGCAGATTTTACAGCCTTTTGCCTTTACTTCCCATTCATTAGGGTCCTAGAGAGGCTCTCCCTGTCTTTGTTAAGTCTCTGTCTCTGTCCATTTGGGTTGCTATCTGTTTATCCTTGTCTGTTTCTTGGTCTGCCACTTTCTCTGCTTCTGCCTCTGTCTCTTTCTATCTCTGTCCCTTTTGTCTCTGCCTGTCTGTGGATCTGTGTGTCTCTGACTCTCTTTTTCATCTCTGTCTTTCCATCTCTGTCCCTCTCTCCACTTCTGTTCTCCCTTCTTTCCCTTTAGTCTTTCTGAATGCTAGAAAGATAGAAAAAAAGGAGGAGTCTTTGCTAACATCCTTCGTCTTGGCAGCTCTATGCCTCATCTCCTTTCACATGCCACTTGATAAATAAGGCATGTCGAGAACTAGCCAGCTGCCAGCCATCTCATAACAACACTGGACCAATTACCAGGCTTCTAGGCTTTGTGCCTTCTGAGCTGATCAACCCCATTTCTAGGGATGAAGCATCGTCACATAGCTAATTGGGGAATTATGTCAATGTGCCATGCCATGTGTAGTGAGGAGACTTCACTAACATCTTCCCCTGTGGTCCAGTCATGATACAGTAATTTTGTTGGGTTTTTGAAGATTGTACAGCAGAGCAGAGGATCTGGCTAGTTCTCCCCAGCAGGAATAGCTTCAAGTGAGGACCAGTGATTGACTTTCTGTCTGTCTGGTTTCTGAATACCAGCCTGGCTAAGGAGAACGAAGATTCATATCCAGGCTGACTGAAAGGGGATGAGTTTGCAGCTACAGCAACTTATAAAGATCCTTTACTAAGGAACAAGGGTTGCAATCTATGGCAACGGAGGAAATGCTATCACTGCTGAAGTGAGAAATTCTAAATGTATTGAAGACAATATTTGTAAAGCATCTTGCCAACCTTTAAGCACTATGTGCTATTATTAGTATTTTTAGGAAGTCTCTTAATTTCTTTATGTGTTGGTCTTGTGAAAAGACATGGTTAGCTCATTTTTCTATGTCAATGGAGGGACAAAGACAGCTAGGTGTTGCAGTGGATAGAGTGCTAGATGTAGAGTTCAAATCTAGCTTTAGCTACTTTCCTAGTTGTGTGACCATGGACAAGTCCCATAACCTATGCCTGTCTCAGTTTCCTGATCTGTAAAATGGAGATCATAATAGCACTCCCACTCCAGTGTTGTCATGAGGATAAAATGAGATATTTAAAAATGCTTTGCACTTTAAGATAAAAAATCTTAACACACAATGTAAATTCTAGCTATTAATATTTATTAATAATATTGCTAATAATAATAACTTTGGCAAGTAGAATTGAATGCATATTTCTGCTCTGAATAAAAGGGAACCCTGCCATTAAAGGTAATTTCTTAGCTTTGGTTCTCAAAAGTGACTGGAATGTTTTGTTCTATACCTGGGGCATGGATGACTGTACAATATTGAGCATCAGGCAGTCAATCAATTGATTGATTGCCTGACTTGTATATATGGAGCAGAGGTCACTAGATGATTTATAGGGTAAGGGAGTGATTCTCTATTCCTTTTCTCCTGGGGAAACTTTTTGCCCAGTTGTAGATATTTACCCAAATTCTCTTCTGGTTCCTTTTTGTATTGAGATGAGATTCCTTCAAAGCTCAGCTCCTGTGCTTCCACCTACAGGAGACTTATCTTAATCTCCATAACTGCTAGACACCTCCAAATGACTTTGTATTTATTTTGTTTACATTTTGCATTTACTTACATTTATACACATTGTTTTCCCCAATAGAATTTAAAAGCTCCATGAGCACAGCAAATGTTTCAGATTTTATTTCTGTCTAGCCTATGCATAGTTCAGTGTCTGGCACATGGTAGGCACTTAATACATTTTTGGTAATTGATTGATAACAAGCTTTGACGGCACAGATTGAAAGGTGTGTCATATTAGTAGTGGGAAAGAAATAATTGGACTTTAAGCTCCTATGGGCACACAGAAAGGTTTTCAACAACATGAAATGTACCATTCAAGGCAATAGACAGGAGCATATTCTAGGTATCTTTCTTGACTCTTTACATGTGTAAAATTAATTTAGTATACATCCAGTATGGACTATACACTAATTATTTTGGCTGGCTGGTTCATCTGAAGCCTTTCTTGACACTGGGAGGTCTGTGTTCCCATGGAAGCACTGTTACTGAGGTCCTAAATGTAGCACTGTTTTGGGGGAATATATTTCTGCTATTTATCACTATAACTCATATACCCCCTCTTGTATGCTTCTCTTTACACAAACATAGCCAGTCTCAATGATGAAACATTAGCTCTTAAACATAAACATTTAGTTTATCAATATATCACAGATAAACATGTAAAGCAAAGTTAGGAATAATCAACACATCACAACTGACACATTAAACCTGGTCACATTCTCCCACCAATGCTTTCAATGTCAGTGGAAACAATGGGAACACCATAAGAAAAAACTGGCAAGGAGGCATATGAATTAGGAAAATCTATATATTTGTGGTAACTCACAATCCTCTTTGTTGCCCTATTTCTATTTTAGGCATAGCATATAAAATTTACTTGATGAATTTAGCTTCTCTGTTAAACCAATTTTTCCACTGTTAAATTGGCTGACATCTCACTGGGTATGATGTCCTAGCCAACCTATTGGATCTTCAGGGTGATTCCTCTGATTCTCTGCTTCCAAACTGTTTCTATGTTGAACTGGAATTATTCCTACATAGAAGCTACAGTATCCATCATTTCTCATTTCTACCTTAGCTAATGCCTCCAGCTGAAGTCTTATTATTCTCTTTTAGGAAAATACAATGACCTTTTTATCTTGAAGTTTGCAAAAGTCCCTCTGACTTTACTCCTTCTAAGGCTATTTCTCCTCCTTACTCATCTCTCAGAACAACAGGCGACTGCAGAATATATCTTTTTCTTCTCTTTTTCTTTTCAGGAGAAAATCCCAATAGAGAACATGGTACCTCACTCTACTCCTCTTCTTGTTCTTCTCAGCAGTAAGTGATAATAGAGAACATATTATGTTCCCTATTCCTTCTTCAAAACATCAGCAGGTGACAAAGTGACAGTATTCCAGGCTCAGGATCCAACCAATCTTCCAGATAGTATAAAGAAAGTTATGCTTTCTTTTTAGCAGAATTCTAAAATCTGTTCTTTTACTTCTCACATTTCCAGGATCAAACTGAGACCTCTCTGCAAATGATCCCATTTCTGCTTATGCCTACTAGTCAAATTTCCATCCTCTGTCCATGATCAAGTAAATTATATTTGTTCAATAATCATAAAAACAGTTCCATTGTCCATACCTCTCCAGTTATTAAAAATTTGTTGACTAATTCTTCATGTAAATCCATGTAGTGGTCTCTATTCCCTTCGATATTGTGACATTCAAAGGAGCAAATGATTTTTCAGAACTCTGAGTCAGGTTTAACTTCACTAACTACTACTTTTACAAATCTGAGAAGACCCATCATCCAAACAAGTGAACTTTTAGTACAGACTCAACTCAACAAACTCTTTTTTTTTGGAAGAGAACTTATGCTCTGGACAAATGAACTGTTACTGTCCCATTCTCTTGTACAAGGAGGTTTGATTTCAAAGGCTATTCAGGTAAACAGAATATACTGATTGACTGTTAACTGCAACTTTTCAAAGGAATTTGGCTTGAAATCTATAAGGAAAATTTTCTGTCAGGGGTGCTAACTGGGAGAGAGAAAAGGATGACTGGCAACCACATGTGCTTGGGAAGAAAGCTAATGTAGTAAAAATATGAAATCCTTGAAATGAAAGAAAAAGTTGAATTGGGTTTAGAGTTAGCACTGATTTTTCCTATTTAAAGTAGAGGCAACTAAAGCTTTGTCAAATGCTTACAGCAAAAAGTGTCTAAATTATTCTATGACCTGGGGCCATGACTCTGGGCATGAGGCCAGAACTAACAGGGACCTCCATCATTTAGTGACTGACTTTATGTAAATTTTAAAAGTTTACAAGAGCTTTACATACACTTGTGATCTTATTGGAGCCTTTCAGCAGTCCCCTGAGGTGGATACTGCAGGTATTATTATCCCCATTTTATAGATAAGGAAACAGGCTTGGAGAGGTCCTCAGGATCACATAATACATGTATATCAGAGGTAACATATAAAATAATGACTTCCTTCCCCCAAGTCCTGTATTCTATCCTTGATGCCTAGATCTTTCTCTAACTAATCAGGGGCCTTTTTGCAGTTCCTCACAAAACCACCTCCTATTTCTTTTTCTTTGTATATACCAGTGATTCCCAAAGTGGGTGCTACCACCCCCTGGTGGGTGCTGCAGCGATCCAGAGAGGCGGTGATGGCCACACTTTTTTGGTATTACATTCTATTCTGAGTTCAATAAATAGTTTCATAATTTCCAGGGGGCTAAGTAATATTTTTTTCTGGAAATGGGGCGGTAGGCCAAAAAAGTTTAGGAACCACTGGATACTATCTTTTATGCCTGGAATCTACTCTTCATCTCCTTTTGCCCCTTGAACCCTGTAACTTGCTTCACAGCTCAGTTCTAATACAGCCTCCTATACAAGATTTATCCTGATCCTCACCCAGTTTTCAGGGTCCCTTCTTTAATTTACTTCCTATTAATAAATAATTTAATTCCTCCTTTAATTTCTTATTACTTTATAATATTTGTATTTACTTCTTTGTATACACATCATTTCTCTCTAAGTAAAATATAAACTTGAGGGCAGGGACTATTTTGTTTCTGTCATTGCATCTGTCTCCAATGTCTATCACTGCAATTTATAATCTTGGAGAACTTCCTGGGATAATGAGAGATTAAGGGTTTAGGCAGCCTATATGTGTAAGAGGCAGGACTCAAACTCAGCTTCTGTTCACTTAGAGGCTTCTCCACCCATTAAGCCCTGCTGCTTCTACCATATGTACAACCCAGAAAAGATTCTTAATAAATACTTTGAAAAAAAAAAGAAATGGAGTAGGGGGTGAGTTGGGCAGAAAAGTAACTATGTTTATAAAATCAATCAAAAACACATGGAAACAAAGAAAAAGAAGTTCAGAAAGGGACACAAACAAGGCAATTTTGTTGCTAGATTCTTATATTTAATATATACTTTTAAAACAAAAATGTATGAAACTAAGTTCATAATTTATATATAACTCCTTAAAAAGTCTTTGAAAATTGAAATACTTGTACTATTTATTGGTGATTAAGCTCATAAAATGAGAAAAAAGAAAAAAGATGAATATATATACTATATACGTGTGTGTATATATATATACATACATACATATATATATATGCATATACGAAATGGATTTTAAAAATCACATAAGTCCCAGGGACTCTTTGGAATTTTGGAATTTCCCTTTGTTTTTTGGCTTAAACAGGAAACCTTTTGAACAGAATTAGTGCAAATACAAATACTTTTTATTGTCTTCTCCATCCACCCTGCCCCCATACCTAAGTAATGGGTAAATTCTTATAAACTGGTCACTATTTCCTTCTTTTTTAGACTAATAAATTCAGACAAGATTTTAAAAAAAAACTCAGGCACCTCTTTTGGTTTCACTGAGAAGGAATGCCAGAAAGGAAGAGGATTAAGTTTCATTATTAAAAGATTAAAAATAAAAACAGGTGGGGCAGCTAGGTGCTTCAGTAGATCCAAGATAGATTCAAGAGTCAGGCCTGGAGATGGGGAGGTGCCAAGTTCAATTCTGGCCTCAGACACTTTCTAGCTGTGTAACCCTAATTGCCTACCCCTTACTGTTCTCCTGCCTGGGAACCAATGTTTAGTTTTGATTCTAAGATGGAAGGAAAGGGTTTAAAATGAAACAAAACAAAACAAACATCATGGCTGATGCCCTACTACTCATCATAGCACAATATCAATAATTAATAGTGAACTCATTTGGACAAAAGGGGTAAGAAGATACAGGAATAAAGCATCCTCTTTTAATAATTGTATGTCTGCTCATATACATCTTCCTTAGTCCAGTCAACCAATAATTTCCCAGGCCTCTTCTTGCTCCTTAATATCAATAGTTGAGGCTTCCACCAGTTTACTGCTCTGCTAACTTGGATTCAGAAAGAAACCTGTCATGCCATGAAGGCTTAGGGGATGATGACTTATCCAATCAAGCCTTGATAATCTGCTGCCAGAGATGAGCAGCAGTGAGGATAATTCAAACTAAGTATATTAGAGCATTTCAGTTGAGCTTTATAGCATGTAGGAATTTTAAAAAATCAGCTTTATCCTTCTAATTATGTTTTGCTCATTCTAATGGCAAAAATCAGTTTTCTTTCCATGAGTATTATCAGCTGATCACAGGGGGGAGAAAGATGACTGAAACAGGAAGCCATGCTGGGATCAAAAGTGTGTCATTCGATACCTCATGAAGTGGAAAATCTGAACATGGATAATTGAGAGTTGGTTAGGCTTGCTGCATTATTGAGCATGGAACTGTTAAGGATAAAATAACTTTGCACTTTAGTCTTAATGAATTAGTCAACAAACATCAATAAATCATCTTCTATGTGACAGGCACTGCCCTGGCTGTTTGGGAGTACAAAAACAAAAAATCTTGCCCTCACGAAACTTATATTCTACTGGGAGATAATATGTACAGCATGAGCATATACAACATAGATACAAGACAAAATTGAAGGGAGGGTACTAGAACCTGGAGGGCAAAGGAAAGGCCTCCTATGGAAAGTGCTGTTCAAGCTTAATTTGAAGGAGATGATGGATTCTCAGAGGAGGCAAAGAGAGAGATCATTTCAGTTTCTAGCTCCATCTGAGAGTTGATCATCTCTTGCCTGGACTGCTGTAATGTTTTCCCAAATGGTTCCTTCTGCAATTTATCTTCCATGTTGCTGTCAAAATTAATGTCCTATAAATAAAATGACAGCTTTAGTCATGTCATTCTCCTTCTCTTGTGGTCTTTCACCCAGGAAGATCTCTCTTTCTCTATGGCCTTCTTATGCTGGAACTTCCTTCTACCCCACTGACCCCTTCTCCCCTTGGTAAGTTCCTCCATTTTCAGTAAGAACTCCAGGCCAACCATTCTTCCTTCTTCTCTTGGTTCTACTTTTGGTTCCCTGGAATTTACCACTATGGCCTCATGTGGGTGCTTTACTGCCACTTCTCCCTCAGCCCTAACTATTCAACTACTTTTTCTGTGCTATCTTCCTTCTTTAGAATGTAAGTTTCTTGAGGGCAGGAATTGTCTTTCTTTTTGCTTGTATCTGTATCCCCAGAAATAAAGGGTGGAAATTGCTAAGAGGAAAATTTATATTTAGTGACTAAGCAAAATTCCCAACAATTAGAGATATCCCAAAGTGGAAAGGAATGCTTCAAAAGGTAGAAGATTCTATATCCTTGGAGGTCTAGGCAGATGTTGGATGGCCATTTGTCCAGGATGTAATAGTGGGGATTCATTGTAGTTATGGATTTAGTTGAGGCAGCTAGGTGACATAGTAGATAGAGCATTGGACCTGGAGTCAGGAAGATGTGAGTTCAAGTCTGACACTTACTAGCTATATAATCCTGGGCAAGTCACTTAATCTTCTTTGCCTCAGTTTCCTCATCTGTAAAATGAACTTGAGAAGGAAATGACAAACCAATCTAGTATCTTTTCCACAAAAACCCCAAACGGGGTCACAAAGAGACAGACACAACTAAAATGACTCAAGAAACAAAAGTGGATTGAGCCAGATGGTCTCTAATGGACCCTTTCTTCTCACTCTGAAATTCTGTGATTCTAATCATTAGTCCAGGGTGAGAGAGATGTTATCTCTTGGGTAACTGCTCTTCTTGGGTGGAGCATAAGTTGATATTAGGAAAGTAAAAAGAAAAAGAAAGTATGTGCTTACTTTAAGCAATTTCTTCCTGGCAACTTGCACATGGTTACACACACACACTTTTGGATAGAGAGGATTATAAAACTCTTAAAGAGGCTAAAATTAATTTGGACTATTTGTAATCTTCCAGGATTTAGGAGTCAGTGTGGAGGTTAATACTGTTTGCTATGGAACAAAGGGTGAGGAGAAATGTCAGCAGACCAGGTAGCCAAAGCAGCTTGTCTTTTGCCCACCTCATTTTAAAGTATTTGTGATAATTGTTTATAATGATCAAGACTAAGTTGGGAGAGAGGCCCCTTTTGCAGTTATTTAATTTGAAATAATACAGCTCTGGAAAGATCAAAGGGAACAACTATCCATCTACCTTGTCTGGTATTTAGATTATTTTCATTTGCCTCCTCTAAGAGCAATCTGACAGAAATATGTATTTATCTTTCTCCTAAATGTTTCCTGGTTTGGACATGATGAATTCCTTGAGTTTAATAGATTCTGAATGACTAATAGAGAGGGAAACTGATTTCCTTTTCCATCCATGGCAATCTCCATTCAATTCAGTTCAGAAAGGACTTAGTAAATGCCTATTATAGATGAAGCAGTGGTATTCCAAAGTCTTTGTCATGATTTTGAGAGCTCTGCAGCTGGTGCTGGAGGGTAGGTCTGACCATGCCAGCTAATTTACTCAATAAACTCCAGTGGCTCCCTATTACCTCTAGGATCAAATAGAAAGCTCTCTGGCATTTCATGACCTTCCTAACTTGGTTTCATCATATATTTCCAGCCTTCTTATACTTTATAATTGTCTCCACTCTATCCTACAATTTAACAACACTAGCCTTCTTCCTTTCCCTTTTCTAAAATAATTCCTTTCCCAACTTGGAGGTTTTTATTGGCTAGTACTCCTAGAATGCTCTTCCTCCTCACCCTTTGCCTTTAGGTCCTTTGGCTTCCTTCAAGACCCAGCTTCAATACTATCTTCTGAAGGAGGTCTTTCTCAGTCCCCTCAGTTGCTAATCTCTTCCCATCTCAGATTACCCTCTATTTGCTCTGTATATAACTGGCATCTACTTAGTTAATTATATGTTCTATCTTTAATTAGAATATAAGCTCTTTGAGGACAGGGATGGAATTTGCATTTCTTTATAATCCCACTTGCTAATTTGGATTACATTAAATTAAAAAGGTTTTGTGCAAACAAAACCAGTGCAACCAAAATTAGAAGGGAAGCAATAAATTGGGAAAAAATCTTTATAACAAAAACCTCTGACAAAGGTCTAATTACTGAAATTTACAAGGGGTTAAATCAATTGTACAAAAAAAAATCTAGCCATCTTCCAATTGATAAATGGGCAAGGGACATGAATAGGCAGTTCTCAGATAAAGAAATCAAAACTATCAATAAGCACATGAAAAAGTATTCTAAATCTCTTATAATTAAAGAAATGCAAATCAAAACAACTCTGAGGTACCATGTTACACCTAGCAGATTGACTAAGATGACAGCAAAGGAAAGTAATAAATATTGGTGGGGATGTGGCAAAATTGGGACACTAATGCATTGCTGGTGGAGTTGTGAATTGATCCAGCCATTCTAGAAGGCATTTTGGAACTATGCCCAAAGGGCTATAAAAGACTCTCTGCCCTTTGATCCAGCCATACCATTGCTGGGTTTGTACCCCAAAGAGATAATAGGGAAAAATATGTGTACAAAAATATTTATAGCCATGCTCTTTGTGGTAGCAAAAAATTGGAAAATGAGGGGATGCCTTCAATTGGGGAGTGGCTGAACAAGTTGTGGTATCTGTTGGTAATGGAATACTATTGTACTAAAAGGAATAATAAACTGGAGGAATTCCATGTGAACTGGAATGACCTCCAGGAACTGATGCAGAGTAAAAGGAGCAGATCCAGGAGAACATTATACACAGAGACTGTTACACTGTGGCACAATCAAACATAATGGACTTCTCTTCCAGCAGCAATGCAATGATCCAGGATGATTCTGAGGGACTTAGGAGAAAGAATGCTCTCCACATTCAGAGGAAGAACTGTGGGAGTAGAAACACAGAAGAAAAACAACTGCTTGATTACATGGTTCCATGAGGATATGACTGGGGATGTAGACTCTAAATGATCACTCTATTACAAATATTAATAATATGGAAATAGATATTGATCAATGATACATGTAAAACCCAGTGGAACTGCTCACTGTCTATGGGAGAGGGGTGGGAGGTGGAGAAGGACAGAACATGAATCATGTAACCATGGAAAAATATTCTAAATCAATTAATTAAATAAATAAACTTTAAAAAATAAGATAAAATAATATAATCCCAATTGCTTAGCTCAGTGTCTGACACATAGTAAATGTTTAATAAATGCTCATTGATTGACCAACTGTGTTGTTACTAGGCTATGATTCTCCTTTTGGCATCTTCATTTTACTTTGGTGAATGGTGCTGAGCACATACTGTCCAGAGAACTTCAATGATCACTGATTACAGTTTCACATTTCACATTTAGTTTGATTTTGATTCCTAATTGGAAAATGAGAAAGCCAATTCTAATTATTGCTATGTTGTTCATAAAAAGAAGAAAATCAATTGAGTACATCACTGACTGCAACAGACTTTTGATTACATTTGTCTGCCTTTATTTTCGAGAATGATGGCTTGCTTGGGACCATCTACATATCCTGACTAGTGTCTTCATTGCTCCATGGCACAGTTTATAGTTATTAAATCACCCATGGCCAATCATAGCTGATGAAGTATCCTCTCCACAGAGTTGTTGTGTGGCCATTAGCTACTCATGCATAAGAGAAATTTACCAGCTCAGTGAATGCTGTTCATTCTTATATTTCTAGCAGGCATCTCTGGACAAAATTCCAGGAGATATCATTATATGTTCAATTTCCTTTTGGTGGAAAGAGACTTTTAAAATTAATAAAATATCTGTTTTCCCAAAGTGAGCTTTTAAAAAAACAACAGCTTAAATTGGAAAATGGGCTAAAATTGGGAACAGCATTTAGACTAAGATCTCTTCAAACATGGATCAAAGTTAAAGAGAGTTTCAGAAATTCTAGAGAGAATTCTAAGATTATTTTTTACTAATATTTCTCAAGTTGAAGCTGTCCAAGTATAACCTAGTATATAGAGACAAATTAGACAGAGGTAAACGACTTAAAGGAAGAAATTCAGCATTTGTCAAAAGAGAGGATATTAAAGTTAAACCATGACCCACAACCCCAAAACTCTGGGCTTATGTAGACTTTACAGTCTTGGGAAATTCTTAGAAATTTTTCTCTTAGGCTAGGTTTGTCTTGATTCAGTATTCCTCTGGGAATCTTGGAGTATAAATTGTATCGAGTTCTCTATAGACATGAATAAAATGACCTTCAGCTCCCATGCAAGCACTCAGAACATGATATATTTGAGATCCTGGAGAGACTTTATTTCCCTTCCTAGGAACACCTCAAAACAAATATAAAGGATTCACAGAAGTTCAAAAATGTGCATGGTATGTTGCCTTCATGCTTTGCTGAGTACCATTCCCCCTACCCTGACTCACAAAGCTCTTTAAATTGATAGTGCCTCTCTGTGGCTTGGACTTCCCAGAAGGGAAACAAATTTGGGCTTACTAATGGTTTACTAACTCTTCTCCTTCTGGGGAGGGGATATATTATCCCCTCTAGGGACCTATAAAGTCCCTAAAGATTAAGGTTCCCTTTAAGGGAAATTGACACTAAAGGCTCCTGAGAGGCAACTTCTTCCTACTGGATTTCCATCATTCAAAAGGCTTATGAGTAGAGAAGGGCTAAGTTTGTTCCCCTACACTGTAGCTCAGTCTTCTCTAGCTCCAGAGCCATCACCCTTGTTATTCTTTTTGTCAGAAGCCTGGATCTAGGAGCTGGTCTCTATCCTTGTCTGGCTGCTCTCTTTAGTACTGAGGGTCATGTGATTCCCTCCTCTCCCAGGGCTGCTGGTTTCCCTCTCCTAGAAATTCTTTCCCCATCCTGACATTATTTTAATACCATTTCTGCCATACTAGAGCTGTTGAAAGCAGTGGGGAAGATGTGCCAGTACATAGGCTTTCCCAGCCTCTTGTTACTTCCCAAAGAACAAAATCTTCTCTCAGGAATTTGTTCTCATTTCTCCCTGGATCCCTGTGGCAAAGCTGCCAGATTGCTTCTATAAAACTGATCCAATGGTGTAGTTCAGATCAATAAGCGAATGATCCAATCATATGCTCAAAAAATCAGAGAATGTCTCACCCACCAAAGAAGCCTAATCAAAGTCTTAGACAAAAGCCTCATCCTTAATTTTAAGTTGACCGGACTCTCCGAGTCACCCTTTCAACAACCAGTGTAAACACAATTCAAATAGCCTAATCTCCAGAGTCCAGAACAACACCTTGGACCTTTGATCTCCATATTTGCTTACCAGGTAATTTATATTTACCCATTATTCCCTATCTCTCAATGTAACTGACAAAGCAGGAGCCTCATGGTAAAATCAATACATGCACTTGGGAGAGGAGGGTGGAGTCTGTGTACTGGGCTTGTACATCTTCCCATGGGCCCTGTGCTGGCCTTGTTGTAGGGCAGAGAGCCTTTCAAAATCCACTAGCAGTAATAATATTAACATTAATATTATTATTAATAATAATAATAATGGCTAGCTAAGGTTTGCAAAGAGCTTTACATCCCTGACCTCATTTGGTGCTCACAGCAACCCATTAAGGGCAGTACTATTTCAGTCCCTATTTAACTGATGAGGAAACCAAGGTTCAGAGAAGTAAGTAACTTGCTCAGGGTCACACAAATACTAAGTGACAGCTGAGATTTAACTATCCAGAATGAGACATATATTGTTGGATATGGCCAATGCAGAAAGCTGTTTTGTTTGACTCTGCATATTTGCTACAGGGATTTTGTCTGTTTCTCTTTTTTGGCAAGGGAGGGGAGAGAAAAATGAATGCCTCTTAATCGAAAGGAAATAATTAAGAAAGTAAAAAATCCAAACAAACCATATAAGCAAGGGACACCCACCACAAGTCATAAGCCTATTTGCAGGCTGACATTTTTGTAGGTTGAAAAAAAAATCTATAGGACAGTAGCTGTTCATAGCCTGTGGATCATCCTCTATGTGTATGTGTATGTGTGTGTATGTGTATGTGTACGTGTATGTGTGTCTTTCTGTGTTTGCCTTTGTGTATTATCATCAAGGTGTGATTTCCAGGCTTTTGGTATTTTTCCTTCTTCAGATACTTTGAGAATTTGAGCCTTCACCCAAATTGATTAAAAATTTTTTTTGCTTTGTTTGAAGTGGAGGAGTAGGGATTGGACCTGATTCTATTAGTATTGGATAATCTGATGAGGAAACCCCTTTACCAAAACAAATTAGCACATACTCTGCAATTTACAGTTGCCTGGTGACCAAGAGGTTAAGTTACTTCCTAGGATTGCACAACCTGTTACCCATTCTAGAGGCAGAACTTGAATCCAGCTCTTGCAGTCACTGAGGCAGCTTCTTTATCCAGGATGCCACAATCAATTAGGAGACATTTAATCTGCCACATCCTTTGAAATTAGACAACAGTGCCCAAATCCTTCAAACATTTGGGGCTCTTGAGCAACCTTAGATGCCTGCCAGTGTAGTTAATTCTGAATGGTCAATTCAATGTAGAGATTATCTTTTTAATAGATCAGGCAAGGATTAAGCTTTAAACAATATGCAATCAGTGATCAAATCCTTTATTAGGAGGGCCCACTCCACTCAGGAAGACTTGCAGAAAAAGAGCAAAGCATGGTGTTTAAAAGATCTGAGCTGGGTGAATGACAATGCAGGGTCCAGATCATTCTTGGGGTGGGGCAAAGTATGTGTGTGTGTGTGTGTGTGTGTGTGTGTGTGTGTGTGTGTGTGAGAGAGAGAGAGAGAGAGAGAGAGAGAGAGAGAGAGAGAGAGAGAGAGAGAGAGAGAGAGAGAGAGAGAAGGGCTATAGCTTAGCTGAAAAAATATCCATTTAAATCTGGGATAAGACCCAGTGGGACCTCTTGGAATATATGCTAAGTGACATTGCCTATATTTCAAAACTGACCTGCAGGGTATGCAACCCCATTTCTAGTGGATGGACTATCCTCATGAGCAGAAACTGCTGCCTCCAGCAGGTTGCTAGACCTAGGGCTTGCCTGTCTTAAATTATTAATCCTCAGTCCCCAACTGTCTCTGCAGTTCAGGGCACAGTTACCTACAGTTTTAGAGGTTAAGTTGTGAGGAAGCAAATTGTCAAATGTGTTTTTCTTTCAAAGGATCAGAAAACATGGCCTTGGAATAGACAGCCTACTTAGTGGACTAAGCAGAAGGAAGGCTCAGAGGGAAGACCCTTACCTTCTAATTCTGCCTCTGTCCAGCACCTTTCAGCTGTTAGCAGGGAGAAATCCATTTAACTCCTGGCTGTCTCAAATTCCCTTATCCTCACAATAGGGTTCTCTATATCAGCCTACTTTTCAGGGGTTTTGAAACAATGGATCGGTACCTGGCAAAGACTTTCTGAAATTAGGTATTAACATGGAAGACTAGAGTAGTATTATAATTTGTCTTCAGCTGAAAAGCATGGTTAATAATAACATTTCATATGAAAATGACTTAGAGGGATTCTGGGGAATATAAAGCATCACCCAATACCACGACAGAGCTGATTTTAGAAAATCTAATGCAATTCTGACCTGTATTAATAGAAGTCTAGACTCTCCCTTTTTCACAAAAGTGGCAGACTGTGGAGATGTAATATTGAGTATACTGTCTCACTGACAAGATGGGTTAATTGTTTTTGTTGGACTGTCATTTTCCCATCCTTCCTTCAAAACATTTGAAGGAATTAAACAACTCTCATATTAAAGGCAGTTACTCCAACAGGAATGCCAAGTGTTGGTGTTTCTTCTTTATTTCCTTTGTTTCTCCCAGTTAATCCTTTAATGCATTAAATGTTCTACAAGGTTAACTTGTAGGTGGTACAGTGGGTAAAGCACTCATCTTGGAATCAAGAAATTTCATCCTTATGAGTGCAAATCCAGCCTCAGACTTTTACAAACTATGTGACTCTGGATAAGCCACTTAACCATGTTTGCCTCAGTTTCCTCATTTGAAAAATGAGGTGGAGAAGAAAATGGAAAATCACTCCAGTATCTTTGTCAAGAGAACCCCAAATGGGGTCATAGAATTGAACCCAGACTGAAAAACATGAGAACATCCTCAAGTAATATTAGAGGCAGCTAGGTGGTACAGTAGATTGAAGTAAGGAAAAGCAAAGTTTAAATCCAGTCTCAGACTCTTACTACATAGCTTCAACTATCACTCTTTTTGGATTTGGGCTGGATTAGATGGCCACTGAGTTTGCTTCCAAGTCTCATATTCAGTGATTAATCAACCAATAAGCATTTATTAAGTGCCTACTATGAGTCAGGAATGTTAGGTGCGAGAGATACAAATACAAAAAGAAACTGTTTCTGTCTTCAAGAAATTTACTATCATATACACAAGAGTGTGAACACACACACATATGTGCAAGTCATGAAAAATAAATTCAAAGTAGATTCAGTAGAGATGGGAGACTGGGAAGAAAGTTCTAGAATCTTTATATGAAGGTCTGCCAAATTTCAAGCCCTGGCCTTTCTTCTGAACTCCGAACCCACATCTCAACCAACCTATAGGACAACTTCATTAGTGTATTTGGGCTGCCATCTCACACTGTTGACTCATGTTGAATATATTGTTCACTAAAATTCTCAGATTGTTTCCACAGGTACTGTTGCCTAATGATATGGTTTTCTGAACCCAAGTTGTACTTTACACTTGCACCTATCCCATTCTTCTTATATTTGCATTTTTTTAAATCTTTCACTGACAACTCTTGAACACCTGAAATTAGTTCAAGACGTGTTCAAGATGTATGGTATGGTATGCATTTGGTACAAACAATGCCATCTACAAATTTGATAAACACTTCTGGACATTAGTTCAAGTCACTGATCTAACCACTGAGCAGTATGGGATATAGGAGAGTTCCCTTGGGTACTTCACTGGAGATCCTCATCCATGCTAATAGTTTCCTTTGGGTCCAGGCATAGCTCTGAATCTAACTCTAATATAATCTAATACTCATCCCTCTATCTCATCCATAATGGAAACATGAAAGACTGTCACATGTCTGATGGAATCTAAAATACATCCTACAGAATTTTCCTCTATTTGCCAACCTAATAACCCTAACAAAAATGGTTAATGTGGCCTGATTCTTGATGATGCTAGGCTGACTCTGTGATCTCTACTTCCTTTTTCTGGATTTTTTATGAGTTAAGTCTCAAAACACATATTCTAGAATTCTGCCAGGAATGGAAGTAAAGGTCATTGGCCTAGTTTGCAGACTCCATTTATAATCTGGAACAAATTTTCCCATCACAAATCCTCTCATAAACCTCCCATTTTCCATAATCTTTAAATGACCACCAATAGCAATTCAGCAAACATCTGCCAGTTCATTTATTCTATTTTGTTTATTTATTCTATTATTTATTCAGTATTCTAGGAAATATTTCATTGGAGCTTAGCAACTTAAATTAATTTCCCTGATAGAATGTAAGCTCCTTGAAGTCCAAGACTATTTCATTTGTGTCCTTGCATCTCTAGGACTCAATTTAGTTCCTGATACATGTTACATGTCTAATAAATGCTTATTGGTTGGTACATCATATCATACCTCATCATTATCTTCATCTTAGAGAAAGGCAGCTTTCTACTTGTTACAAGGATAGATTTCCAAATAATTAGACCAGGCCAAGAATGGAAAGAACTTCCATAGGCAACTGTGGGTTCTTCCGTCCCTAGAGGGCCTCCAGTGAGGCTTGAACTTGTTGGGAGCATTGTAGGGAAGTCCTTGTTCAGGTTTGGACTGGAGGAAGTGGCCTTAGAGGTGCCTTCCAACTCTTGGATCCTCTTATTCTGGTACTGATTAGATGTAATGTGGTTCAGTGAGAAAGAGCACTGGATATAAAATCAGAGGACAAGGGTAAAAAAATCTCACTTCTGATGCTTACCATTAGTGTGACCATGGGAAAGTTGCTTCCTCTTTGTAGGCTTCAGTTTCCTTAATTATAAAATGAAAGGATTTGAATTGATAGTATTGATAGTCTCTAAGGTCCTTTCCAGCACTAAATCTATAATTCTATATTTAACCATGGTGAAATGATTTAATTTCCCCAGACTCAGTTTCCTCATCTGTAAAATGAAAACATAACCTTTGTAGCTATCTCATTGATTTGTGAGGACTAAATGAGGTCAGATATTTATTAATTATGTATCCCTAGGCAAGTCATTTAACCTCTTTAAGTCTCAGTTTCCTCATTTGTAAAATGGGGAAAATAACAGTACCTTCCACACTGCACACATTTGTGAGAATCAAATGAAATAATATTTATAAAGTGCTTTGCAAACTTTAAAGTGATATATAAATGCTAGCTAGTATTATTGATAATAATAAACAATAAAGTGCTACATGGATGTCAGCTATTATCTTTATTTTTTGTTATCATCACTTGTTAGGTGCCCACAGTAGGTACAACCATGAAACAGACCATAAGACCACTCATTCTACCTCCTCTTCTGGATATTTTCATCCTACCTCCCAGAATGCACTTGGTCATACCAGGATTCATTCTTTGTGTGAATGAATTGTTAATTGGATGCATAATGAATCACTCCTAGTTTCTTATTTCCCAAAATGAAATTGTCTAATGAA
The DNA here is from genome assembly GCF_016433145.1 of Gracilinanus agilis. Lineage (NCBI taxonomy): Eukaryota > Metazoa > Chordata > Mammalia > Didelphimorphia > Didelphidae > Gracilinanus > Gracilinanus agilis. Next base: position 679,698,363 of record NC_058132.1, read on the forward strand.
TCAGATGAACAATGATGCAAAGATGAAAACTAGCTTTTAATTCATTTATTCAAAGTATTTAAATATGCAACAATTAGCTGGCAATGCATTATCATGAAGAGGACAGAAATTCCTGCTCAATTAGGCTTTTCCCATCATCCAAATAGGAAAGCTAAATTTCCGCTTTTTTGGGTACAAGTTTTTTGGGAAGTTTTATGATGACTGAATTTTGAGTACAATGTTTCTTCTAGAATATGGAAAATCCCAATGAGAAAACCTAGAGAAGGTATGCCAAGCATTTGACATCTGGAGCCCCAGAGCCCAGCACTGTCAATCCCCTTGAAATAAGAAAACAGGGCGTGCATTCTTATATGGGTAAGTCAGAGCTATGTTTCTTGATGGGGACACAATGGGGCAAGATTAGGATTCTAAACAAAATACTCAATTATTCTAAGACTCCACCTCCCTTTCCTTTTTGCAAACATGGTCTAATTGATCTAGAGCTGTAAGGGACTTGAGAGTCATATAAATTAACTTCTTAATTTTATAGATGGGGAAACTGAGGCCCAGAGGGAAAGTGAGTTAGAATAATAATTCTAGAGCTTGAAAGATATCAGAAGTCATCAAATCCAACTGCAGTTTCATTTATACATGAAAAAACTGAAGCCCAGGGAGATAAATTTACTTGTCCAAGGTCACAGAGGTAGTGAGCATCTGAGGCACAATTTAAATAGATGTCTTCTGTTCACAGAGTCAGTTTACTTTCCACTCCTCTACAAAATCACTCATCCAGGTAAAATATAATCAAGGCTAAACTAAGTATTGTGATTTGAATGAGGTCTTTATCATGGCATAGGGGCAAATTTAGGAATTCCTACCAGGATGGAAAGGCTTTGAACATAGATCAAATCATGGATCATAGACCTCGCTCCTGAGGCTAGGTACCCAAGACAACCCATTTTAGACCTAATCATTGTAGCATTTTTCCTGACATCAAGTCAAAGTCTCTCTTTCTACAATTTTCACACATAACTGCTTATTCTACCTTGGGAGTCCAGCTTATAGAGTATAATACCTCTTTTCATATATATATATCAGATACTTAAAAAATGATTATGCCCCTGACTATACCTTCTCTTCCCCAGGTTAACCATACTTTCTTGATCCACAGATGACATAATCTCTTGTTCTCTCCTAATCCTGATTGTCCTCTGCCTAATAGGCTCCAGTTCATTAAAGTCATTCCCAAAATGTGGGGCTTAGAACTATATACAGAACATTCCAAGTGGCCAGTGGAGGGTGGAGGGCAGTCAAACCATCACCTCCCTCATTCTGGATTCTATTCCCTCCCTAGTGGTTAACATTTTTGCTGCCATGTCACACTCCTAATGCATTTTGAACTTCCAGTCTACTCAAATCCTTAGAAATTTTTATATGCTGTATTTAAAGCCATTCTTTCTTTTTTTAATCCTATACTTAATTGAATGTTTTCACTGCAAAACACTAAATTTATATTTATATCCACGTGTAATAAAATACCTTGACTAACTTGTAATATATCGTAAATCAAACTGCTCGACAAACTTAAGTTTTCACAATTAAAATAGATCAAACTGGAATAAAATAAGTATAAATAATGTTATTTTTTAAATTAAAAAAATTAAGCCCTAACTTCTACTTTAGAATCAATACAGTATATTGTTCCAAGGCAGAAGAGCAGTAAGGGCTAGGCAATGGGGGTTAAGTGACTTGCTCAGGGTCACACAGCTGGGAAGTGTCTGAGGTCAGATTTGAATCTAGGATGTCCTGTCCAAGAGGGCTTGGCCCTCAATCTACTATGCTACCCAGCTGCCTCTGTATATTATATTATTTTTAAAAACTTCTTTGCAAAATACTTGATGCTATCAAAATTCACTGGCCAATTTATTTGTGGGTTTTGATTTTGTCATCTGGTATGGTACATATCTTTCCCATCTTCATGTAGTATGCAAATTTGATGGACATGCCATCTCTGACTATATCAGTCATTGGTAAAAATGTTGAAGAATCCAATAGGGACAAAGATCCCAGGGGCATTTTACTAGTGACTTCTCTTCATGATGAAATCAATTTAACACTGACCAGTCTTTGGATCAAAGTATAATGAGACTTTGCAGAAGGGGCACAATGAAGAGAATGCATAGACAAGCTATAGTCTCAGTAAGGTAATAAGAATTTAGGCTTCTATTATGAAGAGGTTATCATTTGGCAGTTGACGATGAATTTGAATTGTCTTCTTTGGCCTCAAGAGGCCAGAAGGAGGAAAAATGGAAGGAAGTTTCAAGGAGATAAATTTAGGTATCTAGTACTTACATAAAGTATGATATAAGGACATACTTCCCAACCATTAGAATTATCTAAAAGTGGGCTCTCTTGGGAGCAAGGGAGAGCTACCCTCACTAGAATGCTTTGACAGGTATTTTGTAGAGGAGGATCCTTTTTCAAAATTCCATGTTATCTATTTCGATTTCACAAGCATTTATTGAGCATCTTTCATATGCCAGCTACTGTTAGGCACTGAGGATACAAAGATAAAATAAAGTAGCCCTTGCTGTCAAGGAGCTTGCATTTTATTATGCTAAACTACAAGCCTCCAGATGGAGCTTCCAACTCTGAGCTTCTATGGTTCTGTAAACTACATCTGTGTGGGTGAGCCAATATTAAAGCAAGAGGAAGAGCAACCCATCTCTCTTTCAGTGCATATATGGTATTAATTCTCTTCTTAATTTAATAGGGAAGGGGAAAAAGATTCTGCATTTGAACAATGGAAAATTAATGTTAAGGATATGTAGCATGGAAGGGTATCTATATTTTAGAGAGAGAGAAAAACCAATGACCAGATTATAATGCATATTATTGACCCTGTAAAAAGACTTCATCAACAGTGAGTATTTTTGAATAGTACTTGATTGCATAGAAGTAACACAAGGAGGTAGGTCCCTAGACCACATGATTTTCTAGTCTAATGAAGGATCTAGCAAACTAATGGACAGTGCAATCTAGTCAAATCAATTAATCAAGGCTTTGAGACTTTATTAATCTGAGAACTAGACATGATGTCATTTATCTGTTTCAGAGAGTATCTGAGTCTCTCTCCCTTTCTTCCCCTTCTTTCCAAATATATACATATTCATCTATTATAGGAAAGGATTGAAAGTTTTGAGCATTAAAACAAAAATTGTTAAATATTATAATTTAATTCCTAAAACAAAAGAGGGTGAGGAAAAAGAGGATGTGGGTTCAATGGGAGTGGGTGGAGAGACATGAACTAGTAATGTCTCTTAAAAGCTAAATGGAGAGGAATTGCTCACCCCTTTAGGTAGGTGATCTTACAAATCTACTGCCAAAGAGAATATTTTCTTTTAAGTAGGATACACTTCCTTTATTTTTTTAAACCCTTATTTTCTGTCTTCGAATCAATCCTATGTATTGGTTCCAAGGCAGAAGAGTGGTAAGGGCTAGGCGATGGGGGTTAAGTGATTTGCCCAGGGTCACATGGCTAAGAAGCATCTGAGGTCAAATTTGAACCAAGGGCCTCCAGTCTCTAGGTCTGACTCTCAATCCACTGAGCCACTGAACTACCCCCATGCACTTCCTTTATTAAAGACATTTGTCCTCAGAAATAAATGAAAAGGTGGTTGAATTTCTACAGTCTTGCATTTCCCACCAGGGAACCAGGCTTAGTCAACATTTTCAAGTTTTCTAATGCCTGTAATCAAAACTTGGGCTCTTACTTAAGCCATCAAATGATTATTATTCATAACAGAAATATTTAAACAGAACCCTGATTCACACACACAGACTTGCTCATTTTTTTCTTTCTTTTTGCTCTGGGACATGAGCTGGTAGTGGGTGTTTAGCTATATAATGCATGTTAGTATTTATCAACACCAGTGTTCCTCTGCCCAGTCTACTAGTTCAAAAGTCAGCCAAGTGGAAGATTATAGGTATTAAGCAGAAGTTAGAGATATACACTCAGAGTCAAAAGGGAAGAAATAGAAAGAAAAAAAGTAGGAAAAATACAATTAGCAGTGGTGAGCTGAGGAAATGATGGGGCAGCAATGCTTCCCCACTGTCAGAGATGAATTCAATTCTGTAGAATTATAAATAATAGTATACATTTAGAAATATAGATGTATGAGCTAGGCTAAGCTTCCAACTTCCTCCTCTGAAACTGGACCACTAAGGCACAAGCTAAACACACAGGAATTTGTCTCCTTTAGTTTTTTCTCTGGGAGCACAGAAATAGCCAATGCTTTTGGTGCCAAAGGCTAATTAAGTTCTTAATGTTACTTGTTACAAAGCATTTCAACTGTAGTCCTATAAACTCACTACTCAAAGGTGTCTAATAGGTTTTTGCTGACCTCAAATGTATTTATTTGAAATTCAAATTGTCCTGTATACATATTCATTTGTAGAGACTTTAACAATAATGTTCACACAAATAGGAAGCAGACTTTGTAATCTGCTACCCTATTCTAATTCTATTGTGTCTTTTCAATTAAGATTAAATTATTTGGCTCTATTTGTAGCTTTTATTTGGAGTGGTATTATTTGAATTAGAACTCTACTGGAAGGAGGGAAGTGAGAAAGGAAAGAAAAAATGGGAAAAGGAAGAAAGAAAGAGAAAAGAAGAAAGAGAATGAAGAAAGGGAGGAAGGAAAACAAGAAAAATCAATGGAAGGGAAAAGAAAGAAAAAAGAATATGAAAACTGGAAGTAAAAAAGAAAAACTAAAAAGATAGAGACAAAGAAAGAAGAAAATAAATATAAAGGAAAGAAATAAAGTTGGGGAAACTAAGTGGTGCAGTAGATAGTGTTAGGGCTGGAGAAGGGAGGTTCCCGGTTCAAACCTGTCCTCAGACACCTTCTAGCTATGTAACCCTAGGCAAGTCACTTAACTCCAATCATCAAGTCCTGAACTGTTCTTCTGGCTTGGAATGGATACTCAGTATTGATTCTAAGATGGAAAGTAAAGGTTTTTTAAAAAAAGAAATGTGTCAAATCAAATTGACAAATATTTAAGTTCATGCTGACTAGAAGGCCCTGGAGATACAAAGAAAAAAAAGAAAAACAATCACTACCCTCAAGGGTTTAATATTCTAGAGTGATGGAAGAATGGTGGAGCTTTCAGCCAAAACAGGGAAGTTTGGCAGTGGTTCAAATTGATGAGGCAAGAAGCTATGAGAACTACTTTGTACATGTTGAGTTTGTGATACCAATAGGATTTGAAAATGGAGATGTACAGTGGTCAGTTGGTAACTTTCCACTGTAAATGAAACAAGAGAAAAGGAAAAGAGAGGAAGAAAGAACATAGAATAAAATAAGAGAAAGAACAAAGGAAGGATAAAGAAAATGAAAGAATGAGGGAAAGAAAGAACAAAAGGATAAGAAAGGGAAAAAAGACAAACAAAGAAAAAAGAAATTTGGCATTTCTTAAATTTGTATTACATTGAGATAGATACTTCAGAAAAATAACTGGTATCATCACTAGACATAGCCTATAAAAGGAAGCACAAGATTATAGATTTAGAACAGAAAGAGCTCTACATGTCACTGAATTGAACCTCTTTCCTAGACAAAGGTCAAGGGAATAGTGCTTTGCTCAAGATTTTGGAAGTACTAAGTGGCAGGTCATAATTTGAACCTGGGTCCTCTGACTCTTAATCCAATTCTATTTCTATTGTATTATGAATGCTATCCATTCTTTTTTTTAAATGTATACATAGATTGTGTCTTTCATGTTTCTATTTTTTAGATCATTCTCTGGAGGTGAACATTCATATGTTATTCTTCAAATATTAATTCTATAACTGTATAAATGTTTTCTTGGTTCAACTTGTTTCACTTTTCATTATTTCATATAGATCATTCCAAGTTAAAAATAAATTAACCTGCTCATTATTTCTTATGGTGCAGTAATGTTCCATCACATTTATATATTGCAGTTTGTCTAGCCATTCCCTAACTGATGAATATCCTCTAAATTTCCAGTTCTTTGCCCATGCTATTTATTCTTAAGTGAGGACTCTGTCCTTGACCATCTTCTGGTGTCATTCTACACACACACTTTCCTTTGGAAGTCTTCTCTACTCCCAAGGCTTCCACGATCATCATTATGAAGATGATTCTTAAATCTTTATACTCAGTCTCATTTCTCTCCTGTGCTGAGGTCTCACATCAACTGCTGCTCAATCTCTCTTTCTCTGTCTCTCAGCCTCAACATGTATCAAACTGAATTGACCATCTTTTTCTTTCCTGAATTGAGCTTCTCCTCTGAAGGTTCCCTTTTCTGAAATGGTACCATTACCATTCTAGTTACCTAGGTTAAAAACCCGAGAATTATCTTCAATTTTTTCTTCTCTCTAATCTCATTCAATTAGGTGCCAAAACTTATTGATTTTTATCAGAACAATAGCTCTCACATCTCTCTTCCTTTCTGTTTTCATTGGTACAACACTTAGCTCAGATGTTTCATAGGCACTGTTGCAATGGAGTGCTAATTTATCTCCCTGTTGGTAGTCACTCTACCCTCCAATCCATTTCATTTCAATAACAAAGTACCCTAACTATAGAGTCAGAGCACCTGGGTTTAGCTCTGGATTCTGATGCATAGTTCCCATGAGATCAAGGACAATCTAGTCATATGACTTTCTTGGGTCTCAGTTTCCTCATCAATAAAATGAGAGGGTTGGACTAGATGACCTTTTAGGTCCCTTTCAACTTTACGTCTATGATCTTTTGCTCCAGTTCATATACTTCTGTTGTGTCCTCTGGAATGTCTGCTTTATAACTTAAAGACTTTCTTTCATCTTAAATCACTCTTTCCATATTTTGACATGCACTGCAAACTGACTCCCTTGTTATCACTCTACTTTTCTTATTACTCTTTGCAGTGCTGGCTACATATTCCCTTCATGTTGCTCCACTCATTGGTTGCAATGAAAGAAATGAAATTTTCTTTGCTCCCCATTTCTACTTCCAGACTCTTCCTCTCCCACCACCACTCAGCAGCCCCTCTTCCCTTGAGATTCTTTCTTTTTTTTTTTTTTAAACCCTTGTACTTCGGTGTATTGTCTCATAGGTGGAAGATTGGTAAGGGTGGGCAATGGGGGTCAAGTGACTTGCCCAGGGTCACACAGCTTGGAAGTGGCTGAGGCCAGGTTTGAACCCAGGACCTCCTGTCTCTAGGCCTGACTCTCACTCCACTGAGCTACCCAGCTGCCCCCTCCCTTGAGATTCACAATATTCCATTTTATCAGCCATCACAGATCCTGATGTCTTCTTCTCTTCCCTATTTGACCCCTTGGAAAACCAAGTCAATTCTACATTATCCTCTACTCTTGAATCCCTTGCCTCTTCATCTAGTATCTCACATCATAGATCTAGGGCTAGAAGGAACCCCAGATACAGATGAGATAATTGAGGCTCAGAGATTTAAAGTGACTTGTCCAAGTTCACACAGGTAGTAAGTATGAGACAGGATCTGAACCCAGGTTTGATGCCTTGGAATCCAGGCTAGTTCTATTTGGTAGTTTGCCTACCTTTGCAAAGGTATCTTTTATTTCATTAAACTTCATTGAACTGTAGTTAAAACTGCAGTCTACCACAATGGATGTTAACCTGCAGTCATACTTGAGATGTGGTCCAACTAAAGGTGTCACACAGTCCTCAGTTATAGTTCAATCTCCAAAAAACTAGTGTTTTTCATTAACTTAATCAAAATTGAACCAGTGACTGATACAGGACCTAAAAATTCATTTATATTAATAAAGCTAGTGAGATTTTGAGGCTGTTTTTTCCATTAGTGATAAAAATAGCCAACATTTATATAGCATTTTAATGTTTGTTCATCCCTTTACAAACTGGCTTATTTGATGATCACCACATACCTATGAGCAATATTCTGTTATTATCTCTATTTTGTAGAGGAAGACACTGAGTTTGAAAGAATTTAAATGACTTGCCTGGGGACAACATGAACTTAGATTGAAACTCATGTGCTTCAGATTCAAAGTTCAACATTCAATCCACTGTTCTATTCTGGATCTATGATCTTTTCAGTATGGTACTTCCTCAATCAAAGATATCATACTCATTTAGATATAGTCATTCTGTCAGATGCTTGTCCACATTTGCCTACAAATTTTCCATTGAGGAACCATCCGAGATACCAGAGGATTGGTGTCACTTAATACTTGGTGTAAACTTGGCCTTTTCATTCCTTTTCTGGCAATTCTTATAGGATCATTGATTCAGAGTAAGAAGAGACCACAGAAGACATCTAGCCATCCCCTCATTTTTCAGTTAAGGAAAGTGAGATAAAGAGAAGTTAATTGGCTTTTCCATAGTTGTATAGCTAGTAAGTTTTGGATTTAAACTCAGATTTCTTGACTTCATGTAGAGCTGTTCTTGATCTTGATCCACTTTAAGAGTATTAACTGGCATTTACATAGTGTTTAAACACTTTTGGGGTGATTTATATGTGTGTATGTGTATGTATGATGTTTGTGTATTATGTGTGTTCCTTACAGACTTAGCAACTTTTGAGTCATAATAAGCAAGGGGAGATACTTTGGTAGATTTTGAGTAGTTGATTTGTAAGACCAAGAAAGTACAAAAGGATTTGTCTCTGAGATATAGATCACCTCTGTGCCTTGTTTCTGATTACTTAACAGAATTCCTGGCACATGGTAGATATTAGTTGATTGCTCATTTCCATAAGACTAAAAGGAGAAACATATAGTTAAAAAATTAGGGATCCTTAAACCTTAGAGATATTTAGTGATTCTTGGGCAAATGACCACATGCCTGCAGAGATGAATATTTGGGGAAAATACTGAATAATTACCATAAATCAGAGGGAGGTCTATCTCTAAAAGAGGCCTAGTCCAATTTGATCTGAAGCCAATCTATAATCAACAAACAAAGGGCATAGCTTATTTCCTTAATTCTATTTTTCATTTCAAATTTCTTTGAAAAATCCAGTGTTTCTGAGCTTCCTTTATTATCCAAAGCCTTAGAACATATGGGGAGAAAAAATTGGAAGTTTCTTTGGCTCCTGACCCTCCTGCCGTCTACTTCAAGGTCATGTTTTCTTCTTTCAAGGCTATACTGAATAGAGTGACCATTTTAGCTGTACAAACAGAAGACCCAAAAGTCAGCTTTCAATGGTGGGAAACAAAGATCTATCCTCAATAATGAAGCTTTAGACCATTTAGAATTGAGAGGATCTTGATGAAATGAGTCATTTTATTTCTCTGCTGTGATTTATCTTTAGGCCAATTAGGTGTCCAACACAGCCATTGGAGTATACCCAGTGGGAAAGAGGACAAGGCAGGCTTTATTTTTATGGGCTTCTCATTTCTCACTGTTATCCAAGGTATGGCTCTTTCTCATTATTCAACATTGTCCATTCCTGACAATTGTGATTTGCCAACATGGGAACTGAGACAAGTCAGCAGATGAAATGAGTTTTTCTTTTTAATATAAAGAGTACCCTTCCCATTAAAGAACTCCTAGTTCATGCTAGTCATTAAGGAGAAAAACTACATTGATAGAGGAAGCTTATAGTGATAGAAAGACCAACAGACTAGAAGACAGAAGACTAGGGTTCAAAACAAAACTCCCTTTTGGCCATGTGTTCTTGGGCAATTCATTTCATTTCACTTCAATCCAATCCAGTCCAGGCAAGACTGATCTAGTTCAATTGAATTGAACTGAATTCAATTTGGTTCAATTCAATTAGATTCCATTCCATTCCAAGAGTTAATGTAACCATAGTGGAAAGATCCTTAGATTTTGAGTCAGATGACCCAAATCAGAGCTTTGCTATTTATTTCGTATCTCTCGGCATAGATTTTTTCATATATAAAATGAAGGAGGTTAGTCTATACATCTCTACAGTCCCTTCAATCTATGACCCAATGAGCCTACAAATTTTATTTGATTCAAAACATTTATTAAGTGTCAATAATATAGGAGGCACTGTGCTGGGCTTCAGGAATAAAAAGACAAAAAATAAGCCATCCCTGGCCTCAAGGAGCTTCCATTCTACTGGGAGAATCTAATACTTACACACACAATATTTAGACCTTATCCTTCTCTGAACCTTGGTTTTCCTATCTATAAAATGAGGGTGAAAGCCTCAGAAAACCAGATGTTTTAGGGATGGGCTTATGGTTGACATGCCAAAGAGCAGGTGTATGGATGGGCTACACCTTGGTTCCATGCTAGTCTATCAGAACTCACTAATTACTGCATTAGAGAAATAAAAGACCCAAGTTCAATTTCTGTCTCTAACACAAACTACCTTTGGGACTCTGGACAAGTTCCTTCACCTCTCAGTGGCTCAGGCACCTCCCTAAGATTAGAAATTGCATTTGAGGTAGTGCTCTGCTTTGGCAGAGATAGTTTCCTCACTTGGGGGCTTCCTATACTAATTAAATAATTACAACAACAATAATAATAAGAGTTAACATTTACATAATGCCTACAATGTGTGTCAGGCACTGTGCACATAATAATTATGTTTTATAAATTTTATCTTAATCTTCACAACAACTCTAGGAGGAAAGTGTTATCATCACCCTCATTTTACAGATGAGGAAACTGGGGCAAATAGAGGTTTAGTGATTTGCCCAGGGTTACCCAGCTGGTAAGGGTCAAAGGCCAGATTTGAACTCAAGAGGTCTTGCTAACCCTAGATCTGGTGCCCTCTCCATCTAGCTGCCCATAAATTGTAAGTCTTGACTCTACCTCCAAAACTCCCATTCCAAATCCTCAATTCTTTTTAATGATAAAAGACATAATGTGTATATGTATGTGTAAATCACACACATGTGCATGTATATGGCAGCTAGGTGGCAGTGGCTGGAGTGCCAGTCTTGGAGTCAACGTTTTGACTCATCTTCCCAAGTTCAAATCTGGCCTCACATCTGGGCAACTAACTGTGTAACCTGGGCAAGTCACTTAATTCTGTTTGACTGTTTCCTCATCTATAAAATGAACTGAGAAGGAAATGGCAAACCCATTTTAATAAAATTAAATCCAAATCTATTTGCCAAGAAAACCCCAAATGGGGTCACAAAAATTGGATATGACTGAAATAAGGGTCAGCGACAACAACATATTGTGTATACATATGTACATATCAACAAGACAGGTGCACATATATATATTTATACACACATGTTTAGTGTGTGTATATATATATTTATATATATATATATATATAAAACCTCAGTCATTCTATTTACTACCTTATTTTTTGAGACTGAGTCACACTTTCTCTCCCAGGCTGAGTTCAGTAATTACTCACAGGTCCAATTCCCAAAACGAATCATCAGGAAAGCTTCAGTTTTGCTACGTTCTTCTGGCCTGGGCCAGTTGAACCCTCTGTAGGCAAACCATTGCACCATATTGGTGTGAGACCGCCTGAGCAGCCAAAGCCCTACTACAGCTCAGATCTCTAGAACAGAAGCAATATCCCAGTTTTAGCTGCTCCAGCAGCAGGAAGGACCAACAGGCATGTACCCTCCAGCAGTCATTTTATTATTAATATATTAGTAATAATAATCAAATACAATACAATTAAATTCTCTTGATGGATCAACCTATGTTAGAGCAATCTAGAGAGGCCACGCCTATCTAAGCAGGATTAGGACTTCCTCCTCCATCTCTGCTGTCTTGGTACAAGACAAGATGAATGTTGACCTTTTCTGGGGCTTGCATCTCTCTGACAGCAGTCTGGAGAAGCCTACCGACCTTTCCTAAGAACAATGTTTTGAAATGCATAAAATAAAATATGTAGGATTGCAAAGAAAAATAATTTTATTCAAACAGTTTTCAAAATGTCTTTAAAAACAAGTTTAAAAAAAGTTCATCATCCCCCTGAATTCTGCCTTCAGGCCCCATGGGGGACTGGACACCTCAGGACAAAAACCTTTGTGTTAGAGAAAACTATCTGGAAAATATCAGATCTCGTCTTTTCGTTCATGCCCCATCTATGTGCACACAGCTAGTATGTGTCCACTCCACATACACCCAGCTGACATGATCAATTTTAATTTAAACTAAATGGACAGCAAGTGATTCTGAGTTTAGAGCCACTTCCCAGCCAGCTTCTGTTTGGGAGCTGATTGGGTCAAGACTTCTTCACAGAGAAAAGCATAGTTTCTCCTAAGTGAAAATCCTGGACCACCAAGAGGGTAGGAGATATTTTTGCAGAGGCCTGCTTACTGGTTAGGCATAAAATTCACTTCTGAGCTGAGGAGAGTCTTTATAATGTCATCTTGTGTTGTTAAGAGTTTTCTACTTCCCAGGCTCCTGGCTCAAACTAATTGGGTCTCTCGACATTACTGAGAGATGGGATCTGGGACTTTCAGCTAAAGGCTCATTATAAATTCTTCAAGCCCTTTGCAGAAGGCTCAGGTGTTAAGATACCTCCCCTGGGAATCTCCTTTCTACCTTTGTAGGGTTAAATGTGGTGGTTTTTCTGGTCTATGCAATTTCAAAGCCATTAGATAAAAATGGCAGGCTTGGACAGGGATGGGAGGGATTTTTTGTTTTTGTTTTTTTTTGTTAGCAGTAAGTTAAATTTTATCCTTGAAATGCTATTTCTCCAAAGAATTGTATGTCACTAATATAGATGAATCAGTCAATCTTTACTTTCTTCTACACTTAACTCAGGCCCCACCTTTTTATAGGAACCTTTTCCAATTGCTAAGTAGCCAGTGCTTTCTGCCTCTCACGTGATGTGATGCTTGGCTTTTATATCTTATATATCTTATATTCCCCAGAGCACAGGATCTGGTGTTTTCTGTAGCTCCCACTCCCACCCCAGGGCTAGCCCAGTGTCCCACACATAGTAGGCAGCTAATAAATGTAGGCTTACTTAAACCCTTCAAACACTGAATATTTCAAAATTGCAAGTTATTTTTTTATTCTATCATTGAGATAGGTGGAAATCTTACAATATTCATGTAAATCTGGTACTTGTCTACTCTATTAATGTTGCCAAATTCGTGTTTTTTAAAGTACTTACAGCAATTTTAGTCCATTAGAGACTAAAATTTTTACATTCAATTATCATAAGGAATGTATAAAACATTTGCTTTCAGGCACTGTGTCCTGAAGGGAATCCTCTTTCAAGTTTTTTGTGAGATCTTGGAATAGCTTGGATGTAATTAATGGGTCTTTTGTACCCTGAAGCCCCATTATTAATCAATCAGCAAGCATTTTGGGAGCACCCACTCTGTGCTATGTATGCATTGTGTTAGATTTAGGGCTATTCAAATACAAAGAATGAAACAATCTATTGAGCATGCATGGAACCTTGGATTCAAATTCTGCCTCAGATATCTAGTAGCTGTGTGACCCTGGGCAAGTCATTTAACCCTAACCTTGTCTGTAAAAATGTAGATAGTTAGCTTGGGTGGCTCCTAAGGTCCCTTCAGTTCTAAATCTCAATCTATGACCCCTAGTTCCATGGATCTTACTTCTTCTCATGAAGTAACTTCCATTCTGCCCCTAAGACATTCAACAAACTTAGACCTCAGCTTAAAGATGCTTCCTTCAGATTTCTACCTGCCTCCACTTCCTTTATCTTTCTCATGTTCTCAAAAGTCTTTGTCTTCTCAAGAGAAATACTAGAGAGACTTAATTTACTCCAACCTCTTCCCTAAAAATCAACTTCCTGGGTGATTTAATGGGGATTTACTCTGAAGCACTACCAGGAAAAAACGCAATTATAGTGAGGGGAGGTGAGGAAAAGAGGTAAGACAGCAAAAGAAAAGGTAAATTATTTTACATTTTGTAGGGAATTCTTATCCTCACCTCAAGCTGTAGGAGAGCTACCTAGCCTCCATAGGTCCCTTCTGCAGGACTTCTTTCTGCTCAATCTTTTCACTGGTAATGATTCAGTTTCATTTTCATAGCTACAAGTCAAGAGGCTGGGGCTGCCCTTCCCTTACCTCTGGCATTTACTTCCCCAGTTTTAAAAATGGAATATAGGAGTGTAAAGCTGTGCAAGTCTTTCCTCTTACTCATGATCTGCTATTTTGGGGCTATCTTACCCAGATATGCCACCAAGGCCTGGGAAAGTTCTTATTCCCCAAACTCCAAACTCCTGGGAAGAAAGGACTCTTGCTTTTCAGCAGGCTACAGAGCCAAATGATCCCAGGCTTTCAGGGCTTGGTGTCTCTTCTACCTTTAATTAGAAGTCTTCACCCTCCAGCCCCTCCACCCCAAAATTACTCTCTACTTTGTCTCCCTATTTCTCTTTCTGTTTCTTTTAGCCTGTTTTCT
>NC_058132.1:679713021-679723933 GCF_016433145.1 Gracilinanus agilis
CTCCTCCTCCTCCTCCTCCTCCTCCTCCTCCTCCTCCTCCTCCTTCTCCTCCTTTCTGTCTCTTTGTTCACTTATTTTTCTTTCACTTTACATCCTCAAGGTGTTTTATAAATGGGCAAGTCTTGGGTGTCTACCTTCCAGGGGTGGATTCCAAAGACATGTTATCTACTATAATTTCAAATAAAAATTCAGAGACATACTGCAGCATCAACATATTTTGCAGGGCCATTTTATCACAAGAACTAAGGATATTTTATGAAGCCTTTCCCCAGAAAACCCAACATGTCATGAATCTCAAGCAGAGCATAGAGCCTGACAGGGTAGAGCCGAGACCTTCTTTTAAAACAATCTGATATGAAAGCAGAATGTTGTTAACTCTGTTATAGCTGTCATTTCAAGGAAGGAAGGAAGGAAGGAGGGAGAGAGGAAGGGAGGAGGGGAAGGAAAGAAGGAAGGAAGGAAAGAAGGAAGGGATGAAGGAAGGAAGGAAGGAATGATCACCCAGATTATTAGAAAACCCCCTGATTGCTCTCACTGCCTCAGGTGTCTCCCTTATTTAATCCATTTCCCACTGTTCAATCAATAACATAAATATAAAGACCTGACTATATGAATAAATGAATTTAAAAGCAATTATTCACTTTTTATTAGGTACCCCCAATATTAACTCAAATATCTTCAATGTTTCCCTATGACTTCAAACACCTTGGCCTAGAACTTAAGGCCTTTCACAATTTGACTACATCCTGTCTTTCCAAACTTATTTCATATTATTTTGTGTGACACTCTCCATTCTATTCAAATGTGTTTGCTAGCTATTCCTTGGACCTAAGATGTCATCTTATACATGTGACCCCTCTGTTTCTGGAATTAATTTCTCCTTACCTACTCCCATTTGGATCTCTGGCTCCTTTCAAAGCTCAGCATAGAAGTCACTTTCCACCCAATACCTCCCCTGATTCTTCCCATTTATTAGTATTCTTTCCTTTTAGAAATTACTTTGTGTTTACTCATTTGTATATATGTTGTTCCCTCCATCCGCTTTATGAATCAAGCTACTTAATGATGAAAACTATTTCTAACACCCAGCATAGTACCTGGTCCATACATTTTTCCTTATTGATTAATTGATGACTGATTGACTTCCAACCCACAATGTTAGAAGCATCATACCAAATTCAGAGGGATTTTAGCATTTGCATTCAGGACACTGCCAACTTTTCTCTAACACGGTCTTGCAAGTTTTACCCTTGTATACTTAACTCATATTGCAAAGACAAAAGAGAGTGAAAAAATACCATATGACAAACCTGACACCTGGTCTCTGGGTATAGAATCCCAGGAAAAAGACCCAATGATTCTGGAGAGGGAGAAAACGTGGTGTGGGATGCTCTGGCTAGCTAACAGACTTGGACAAAGTGTCCAAGATGTCATGGTGAGAATGTGCAAGTTCAAGAATCCCAAGGAAGCAGTTGTGGCAGAGATCTGCCAGGGGGAACCTAGTGAGGCATGGAGACATCAGCTCTTTGACAGTCTTTCTAGAGGGGGATCCCAGAAAGCTAGAGATCTTCCAGGGCCTTTTGATAAACTTGCTTGACAGAAGAGTTCTGAAGGGACTTCAGCCTGCATAAAAAGGTCACTTCTTGAATGCTGGCTGGCTAGCTAGTTGACATTTCTCAAGGCAGAATAGCATTCTCTTATTGCACACAGTTAGGCTGGCTTGCCAATCAACAAATGCTCAAACTGTGGACCCTTTGGATTTTAACCAGAAATGGCATTTTTCCACATGTGGGGACAAGGAGAGAGTTCTAGTAGAGAAGTTATGATTTTACTAAGCATGAATAGCACATAAGTTGTGAGGGAGGGCAATAATACAGATTTAACAATTTATTTACACCACTAGTAAGGAAAGTCTTCTATGATAACTTTATTCCTTTTTGGACAACTACAACTAAGTGAAAGCTTTGGGAAGCAGATTTCTTCTTCACTGTGAAGAAGACACCTAGAATTGGAATAAAGTTCCTCAGGAGGTAGTGAATTTCCCATCACTAGACTTATCCAAATGGAGACTGACTATTTATTGGTAATAATATAGAGTAGATTTCTAGGTATGGATTGGAAACATCATTGGATTTGGAATCAGAAGACCTGGGTTTGAATCTTAGTCATTGTGTGACCCTGAGCAAACCATTTTTTATCTCTCGGCCTCACTTTCCACTATCTATAAGAAAAATGAATTGGCTCACATGACCTTTAAGGTCTAAATCCATGATCCTAATATAGCAGAATGATTTCTGAAGTCCCAACTCTAAGAGTCTGTGATCCCTAAAGGAATCAGTTTGATGCAATTTAATTATCTTCAATTCAACCCAACTTTATTAAGCATTTACTATGTGCCAGCAAGGCAACTAGGTAGCAAGCACAGTAGATAGCTGGGTTTGGAGTCAGGAAGACTAATTTTCATAAGTTCAAATCTGGCCTCAGATATTTACTGGGAAAATCACTTTATCTTATTTGCCTCAGTCTCCTCATTTGTAAAATGAGCTGGAGAAGGAAATGGCAAACCATTCCCATATCTTTGCAAAGAAGATTCCAAAATGGGGTCATGAAGAATCAGCCACAACTGAACAACATCATCTATGTTCCAACACTGCAGTAGCAATATTAATATGTTCCTCTGGTTCCTTATACATTGACTGTGCTCTTTGATGATACTGTACTGTGACTTGGTCCTGACTCCTTAGTATTGTCCAGTACCTCACCAATGGGTCCATCCTTTCCCCTCAAAATCAGTTAATTACACACAAACATAGCAATTTTCCTTTCATATGGTGGCACTTATCTGCGTACATAAGACACGACCTTTTGGGAGGATGCAGAAAAGAATAAATAGAACAAATTTCTCTTTTTAATTGAGCCCTTTGGGCTTATTTTGTCTTTTCTACATCACTATAATTAAAAAATACTTCTTTGCAAACATACTTTTTGGACTTTTAACAAATTACTTTATTTTTCAGCATAGGCAATTAAAAAAAAAAGAGCACCTAAGTGTCTTAGTGGATAGTGCCAGGACTAGAGTTAGGAAGATTCCTCTTCCTGAGTTCAAATCTGGTCTCAGATCCTTATGAGTTGTATGACCCTGGGCAAATCACTTTACCTTATTTGCCTCAGTTTCCTCATCTGTAAAATGAGCTGGAGAAGCAATGGCAAACTACTCCAGTATTTTTGCCAAGAAAACCCCAAATAGAGTCACAGAGTCAGATATTAATGAAAGCACCACCACCACCAAAACAAAAATATTAGACATTGAGGTTTACTGATCACTTCCTATTCATTTTTTCCTTTGATCCTCAGAATGATGCTGTGAGATAAAGGATAGATATATAATTATTCTCATTTTATAGAGAAAAATGGGACAGAGAAAGGCTAAATTACTTTCTGGTAGATGTTTCCAACTGTCTTTGAACCAAGGTCTTTCTGATGGCAAGGTCAGCACTCTAAGACACTAGGCTACAATACTTCTCAGAAAAGCTTACATCTAGCCAGCACTATGTAAGTTCAACTTCTTAGTAGTAACTGCTCATGAGAAAACTAAGTTGGTTTGGGGTCCATTTTATCTTAGCATCAGTATTTGAATATTTGGGCTCCACTCTCAGTTCTTTTCTCATTTGTTACTCTAATTTGTCGAATGGCAGGCATGGTAGTAGAGGTATTGATGAAAGGGTTGATGTGCTATACTTTCACAGAATCAGACAATCTCAGGCTTGAATCCAAACAGAACAAGCGTCCCTTCCACAACATCCCCAACAAATGGCATTTAGAATCTTAGCTGGAAGACCAGGGAGAACTTGACCATCAGAGGTAGCCCATTCCATTTTTGAACAGCTCTTATCCTTTGGAAAATTTTCATTACTCCAAGTCTCAGTCTCCTTCTTCACACATCTATTCATTGCTCCCATTTCTCAAAATTTTAGAGTTGGAGGGGGCCTCAGCAGTATTTCCTAATAAGCAGTTATCCAGAATCCTCTTAAAGACTTAAAACTTAAAGTGAAGAGGAGTTCACTACCTCTAGAAGGAGCTTGTTCTACTTTGGGACAGTTTTTGTGAATAAGAAGTTCACTCCATTCGTTTGCATATATGCTATTTTTCTTCAAGAGGACATAAACTCCTCAAGGTCACTGAGTCTCAGAGATAGCAGGGAACCCATCATTCTTTAGTCTAGCTCCTAGGACTAGACAGGACTTAAAATGTATTTCCATTTAGCTTAGAGAAGGGGAGAACTCAGGCACTGGGCAGGATGAAATTCACTTTCTCTTCCAATATTTCAATGATCATTTATGAATTTCCTTCTGTGAAAAGAACATTAGACTAGGTTCTGAAGGATAGGATGTGTGCTATTTAGATCATGCATATTCTGTACCTTCATAGAATTCTTCACAAAACTCAGTTTAAAAGATACAAACAATACAGAGAAAAATGCTTTGGCTCTGTGAATATGAAACCTTCTTATTAGGTAGTATGGATTAGTATTTAGAATATTGAACTGGGAATCAGGAAGCCCTGCATTCAAATCCTGTCTCAGCCCTTCCTAGGTATGTCATTCCAGACAAGTCACTTAGGTTTTCCAAGATTCCTAGAAGTAAAATGAGAAAAATACCCATGATAATGTCCTCACAGGGTTCTATGAAGATCATCTAAGATAAACTGCATTGCAAATTTTGAAGTTATACATCAATGTAAGCAACAACAATAATAATAATATTTTAATGAAATCAGACAGAGAATTTTGGAGTTGAAAGGGATTTTAGAGCCACCTCATCTAACAAGTATTCCCTTGACAGCATACCTCATATGAATTCATCTAGCTCAGTGATTCTCAAAGTGGGCACTACCACCCCCTGGTGGCTGCTTCAGCAATCCAGGATAGTGGTGATGCCACAGGTGCATTTATCTTTCCTATTCATTGCTATTAAAATTAAAAACAATTAATTTCCAGGGGGCTAAGTAATATTTTTTCTGGAAAGGGGGTGGTAGGCCAAAAAAGTTTGGGAACCATTGATCTAGCCTTTGTTTGACCTCCAATGAGGGGGAAATCCATTATCTTCCAACATAGCCTATTCCATTTTGGGACACAGGGATTGCTTGGAATTTTTTTCTTGCATGGGCTACAAATCTCCCTCTCTATACTTTCTACCCATTGCTGCACAGTCTGCCCTGCTGGGCCATGCCCCCACTTAATTTAATCTATGATCAAAATAATTGTTTCAGTCACTATATGACCATTCTCATTCATATTGAGCTTTCAATCCACTAAGACTGAGATCATTTTCACACAAATTGTTGTATAACCATGACCCACCCCAATGCACTTTATTTACATGTTGGTAGTTCTTTCTCTACCAGAAGCAGAGCTACTGAATTGCCCCAAACATTAAAAAAAATTGCATGTTAATTTGCTATTAACACTCTCTCATGGATTTTCATGCCTGTCCTTCCTAATATTTATTGATGCTTCTATTTTTGATATTTTGCTTGGTTATCCTGGTCAATTTTCCACCTGATTCTTTTACATTTCTGTGGGCTTTACCATTTAGATCAACCTAAAGAACTATTACTGCCTAAATCATGACAAATTTTAGTCTTAGCAGAAGTTGTACATTTTAATGAAATAAATACTGGAGTGGAAGTTGGAGTTCATAGGTTTGAATCCTACCTTTAGACCTCATTGGAAATCGTCTCCCTTTTGAGGCCTTAATTTCTTCATCTATAAATAAAAGGATTGAACCAGATGATCTCTAAGGTCTCTTCCTGATTTTATGCAACTCTAACCTTTCAATATAGACTCATAAATTCTTTTTTCCCCACTTGAAGTTATCAATGATCTACTTTTCTTTTCCAGTTATCCTGTCTGTCTGTTACAGGATATTCAGAGACTGAGTATTGCTGTCAAACCATCACAATAATATCATAAGAAGCTGGGATTGTTGGTACCATTTTGCCAGTTAAACCAACAGATTTAAGTGATGATACAAGGTAGGCTAATCAATTAAGTTAACAAACATTTATTAAACACCTATTATGAGCCAGGCACCATAAAAGTTCAAGGAATTTAAAAGAAAGACAAAAACCTGTCCCTGTACATAAGGAATTTACAATACAATGGGGGAGAAATAAAACTCAAATGTTAATCATGGGTTTATAGTCTCTGAACAATTTTATCTTTAAATATCAATTCTGCTCAGGGGAAAACTGGAACCAAATAGAATTTTCATTTCCTTTACAAATTCATTTTAAAATGTGTCAAGATGTGTTTCCTTGGCACTTAAAACCAATTTAAAAAAACATCTTTTCTGGAATTTTAAAGGGGTATATAAACATTGCACCAAATCACAGACTTTCATAGGGCTGGGAAAAAAAAACACCTATATCCAACCCATAACAGAAAAAGTCCTCACTACAAGACATCTGACAAGTGGACACATGCCCTTTGCTTTAGGGCTGCAAGTAAGGGGGCCTCATTGCCTCCTCAGGCAGTTCATCTCATTTGGGGAGAGCCCTCATTATTAGGAAGTTGTTTTTGCCATCCAGCTTAAATTTGCCTCTTTTCAATTTCCATCCTCTATCCTTAAAACCACCATCTGGGGCCAAGCACAATACATCTAATTCCTCTTCCATACAGCAGTCTTCCAAATCCTCAAAAACAGCTGTCATGTGCCCCTTGAGTCTCTTTCTCTCTACTAAGCATCCCTTGGTATTTTATTCACTTCTCACAAGGCATGGAATTGAGAGCCTTTATCGTTCCAGTTGTTCTCTTTTGGATGCTTTCTGGTTTTACCAATGTGTAAAAAAAGGCTCCCCAAACTGGGTACCATACGGAAAGGGTTACAATGGGACTTCCAGCTCCTTTTTGATATCTTTCAACATAGCCCAAGATCACACCGACTTTTTTAGTTGACAGTTTACATTGTTGATTCAGATTGAGCTTGTAGCCCATTATAACTGCCAGATACTTCTGAGACACGCTACTGCCTGTCAATGCCTCTCCCATCCTGTCTTTATGAAATTGATTCTTTGTGCCCAAGTATAAATATTTAAGTTTGTTCCTATTAAATTTCATCTCCTAAGATTCAGCTGGATGCCATAGCCTGCCAAGGGCTTTTTGGTTCCTGACTGTCATCCATAGTGCTAGCCATCCCTCCCAGATTTGTGTCAGCAGATAATTTGAAAGCAATGCTCACTATACCTTCATCTAAGCCTCTGGTAAATGTATTGCATAGTAACATTTTAGCTTACATCTGAAGCCTGGCATTTGTGCCACATTTTCAAATCAGGTGACTTTATGTCTTATTTCAAAAGATCCTAATTTCATTGCTGGTGCCATTCCAGTTCCTTTGGAGCTTCCCTTAATACCTTCCGGGATTCTTTTCCATGTCTCATGGAAGATCTACCTACTGAATGGGAGGTCTTTCTTTGATTCTTTTCAAACATCAAGGATGTGAGCACCAACATTGGTTTGCCCATCTGTTATTACTCATTCTCAAATTCTAGTGCTCTTTCCATGACATAATATAACTTCATTTTCCTCTTCCATAAAATGGAGGGGTTGGCCAAGATGATTTCTGGAATCCTGAATCCTTTCCAGTTCTAAATTAATATATTACTCCATGATCTGGGGATGGAAACCATTCTTCCCTGACAACCAGAAGACTCTTTGAGATCATTCATTTTGGTTTTTCCTAGGTCTCACACCTGTCTTGTCTAGAATGCTGCTGCTTTATCTACCAGTTTCTCCCTCCTACTTACCCTGGATACCCCTGTCTCCTCCCTATGTAAAGATGAAAATTAATATTCAATAACTAAGTATTCTATTTTAAAAGTTTTATTAATAATAAACGAACATAAAAAACTAGAGTGAAAAGGTGCTAAACTAACTCAGCAGTGCTTGTGAAAGCAAAAGGGAGGAAGAGGAAGGAACTAAAGAACTTATAAAACAGTAACATGACCACACAAACATGGAGGCACAGGAGAGATTAAAGGGAATTTTGGTAAATACTAAGGGACTTCTGGGGGATGAAGTCCAAGGGTTCAAAATCTCCATTTATACACCTAGAAGGATAATCCTACAGAATTCTAAGCTAACCCTTTATTGGGCAGGTGTCACAGAGCTAACAATGTCTATTGAGGTGAGAAATCCATGCTTTGTTCCTTGAGGCATGAAATCAAATCAATTTTCATGGAGATTTTTCCAATTTCCAAGAGATGCTTTATGTCTTTACATACTATGTCTCTCCAGAAGAATGCAAATTCCTTAATAGCAGAGATTCTTTTTGTTTTCATTTTCCCTCACATCTAGTATACTGCCTCCAAGAAAATGGGTACTTATTAAATCCTCCTGGATTGGCTGACAGCATGACGGCATAGCTCATAGAGTTTTGGGCTTGGGAGTCAAGAAGATGTGGGCTTAAATCCTACTAACTGTGGATCCAGAGTATGTTTCTATCTCTTGGCCTCAGTTTCCTCACCTGTAAAATGTGGAGGTAGATGTGGGAATCTCTAAGGTCCTCAATAACTCTAGAGCTGTGATCCTATCAATACCAATTTGGTCTGTAGGATATTAAAAAGTATCTGCCTGTGGAAACAGATACATTGAAGTTAACTATATTGGGGCAGCTGGGTGGCTCAGTAGATTGGCAACCAGGTCTAGAGACAGGAGGTCCTGGGTTCAAATCTAGCCTCAGACCCTTCCTAGCTATGTGACCCTGGGCAAGTCACTTAACCCCCATTCTCTAGTCCTTACCACTCTTCTACCTTAGAACCAAAACAAAGTATTGATTGTGAGATGGAAGGTATGGCTTTAAAAACAAACAAACAAACAAAAAAAGAATATAAACTTATATTCTGATCTGATGGCCAGGAATAAATCACTTTACATTTCCCAGTACTCCAATAATTAAAATACCTGAAAAATCAGGGTCTAAGTCTGGTCTAATGTGAGCATTTTGGAAAACAATTCTTAGATTTTCCCTTGTACTCCAATGTACTGGGTGTAGATTTATGACAGCATCTCCTAACTGAAATGTCTGTCTACTGTTCCATGCAGTCTTTCATTTGCAATGCATGTTTTGTCCTGGACCAGCCTGTCACATTGAACCCAAATGCATTTCAGTCACTGATCTGAGACTATTCCATGCCTCTGAATCCTCTTACATCATTCACAAAAGACCAGAGTGTCATGCTTTCTTTTGACACTCTAAAAGATTAAGGCCTGAAGCCAAGAGCCCAGAGGAGGAAAACCACTCTGTACTATAAAGAAGGAAAACTACCTCCACTCTACTCTTAGTTGTGAAGTTAATGGCAATCAGCCAGATGGTCACAAATTATACAAATGAGATCACTTTGTTAGGGAAAGCTGTGATGAATAATTGTTCCATCTAAGCAGATCACCCAGCACAAAGCAGAGATGGTGGTACTCTCTCCCTCCAGCCCTCCCCAGACAAGCCCCTTATTCACAAATTTCAGGAATGAGATAATTTGGCCAGAAGAGAAGTGAGGGTGAACAATGGCAGAAAGATAAATAACAATGGGGATGAATGATTATGAATGATCACTTGTTTTCCCTAGATGATCTGATAGGGAAAATCACCTTCCTTCTTTGGTTTCTATCCTCCTCAATACCAACCTTAATAATGGGTATAAAGACTTTTTAGAATTGAGAAGTTTTCTTTCTTTTTTTTTTTTTTTCTTTTTTGGCTAGAACAGCAATGACCCCTATAAAAGGCCTGTCATTCCTGTGACTCTGTCTACCAGTGCCAGGATACAGAATGGACTGACACAGTGTCCCAACTACTTATTTGAAATGCAATTTGTTTGTAATACTGAACAGGGAAGGCATATCAGCATGGCAAACTCAGCTTAGTGTATGGCATATAGTAAGAGGTTAATAAATGTTTGTAGACAATGTTGACATTGTTGAAAAAATTGGAAAAAGAAAGAAACAAAAACATAGCTGAGAGCTCTAGAACTGAGAGGGTTCAGGGAAATGAGAACTAAAAGACCTGGGTTTAAATTGTGGCTCTGTTTTTCACTATGTGAATTTACCATTTATAGGTTTCTGTTTCCTCACTAGTAAAAATGAAAGTATTCAGTTAGATAATCTCTATGGTTTCTTCTGTCTCTGCAATCTGATGACAATCTCTCTGATCTCCAGTTTCCTAATCTATAAAATGGGAATAATGATGCTCACTCTATCTACTTTAGAAGTATGTTGCAAAGAAAAACGTTTTGTAAACTACAAAATGCTATAAAAATGAGAAATATCTCAATTCAGTATTTAGGTTTGGTAGCAAAAAGTCAAAAAGAAGCAGATGGCCTTTAATCTCTTTCACTGTAATAATTGAAACCAGAAAATAGTTTATGTGTTAATTTGAGCCTTTCATTTCTATTTGCTTACTTTTGGATGAACAAGGTAGCTAAAATCAATCCAAAATTCCCCCAGACATTCTTTTCTCTTGCAAAGAACTGATGTAGGGAAACTTTGTGCCTTCCCTCAAGAAGAAGTTTCTCTGTAGGGTGCTTTAAAAATAATTGGATGATGACAATTTTTAAGTAGTTAGAGAAGGTAGCTAGATGATGAATTCCAAACCAATTATATAGTCATAGAGAAGTTCTCTCTTCCTGTGCCCAGCAAAGGGTACCAAAGTCTACAGCTGAAATCCACCATACCTAAATCCTAGTGTATTCATTATTTGTTGCAACATTTGTTATACCTTTTTCCTTTTTGCAAAAAATTTGGAAGCCTGTTACGTGGTAACCTCAAAAAATCCATCAGATGAAATGAGAGAGAGAGAGAGAGAGAGAGAGAGAGAGAGAGAGAGAGAGAGAGAGAGAGAGAGAGAGAGAGAGAGAGAGAGAG
>NC_058132.1:679728589-679746208 GCF_016433145.1 Gracilinanus agilis
CCTGTTTGGGGCTGAACTAAAGACCTTAAACCATTTGGGGACCCTAGTTTGGGTGGGATTAGTGAACATAGTCAAAATGTTGAGTGCCTTTATTTGTTTTAGAAGCTTCTTCATTGTATTAAAGCCCTCTCTCAGGAAGTCCAGCTCTTCGTTTGACTGGTTCCTTTGCAATTTTTATAGTTGACTGCTCCCTGATACCCCTGAGGCTGGCTACAGACCTCTTTGTAGCCTGCTTGCAGTTTGTCTATTCATGCTTGCTATATGTAGTTCTCCAGAGGATATAAAAGACCCCCAAGTTCTGTCCCTCTTTGAAGCTGGCATCTAGCAGGGTGTTACTCCCAGGGATTCAGAGCCAGAGTATTCAGGGCTTTTATTTCTGTGTGGATTTTGAGTGTGTAACCCTAAAGATTGTGCTGTAATCCCTATCCTGATTAAAGACTTGGTTTTTCTGACTATTTAATAATGCTGTGTTTTTTTCCAAGTTAACACCTCATTGTCATTCTCTTCAATGAAATCAGTAATTGTTTCTTTGATTTGTTCTTTGACCCACCAGTTTTGAAGAATTAGATTTTTTAGTTTCCAATTAATTTTAAGTCTGCCTTTCCATAAGCCCTTATTGTGATTTTTATTGCATTATAGTCTGAAGAAATTGCTTTTATTATTTCAGATTTTCTACATTTGTTTGTAATGTTTTTATGCCCTAGTATATGGTCATTCTTTGTATATGTACCATATGCTGCTGAAAAGAAGTTATATTCCTTTTTATTTTTAATTTATTATTTTAAATTTTAATTTAAATAAACATTCCCTATTTATTTTTCTCCAGATATCTATTAGCTCTAATTTTTCTAACATTTCATTCACTTCCCTCACTTCTTTCTTATTTATTTTTTGTTTCAATTTATCTAGTTCTGATAGGAGAAGGTTGAGGTCTCCCACTAATATGGTTTTACTATTTCTTCCTTAAGCTCCTTTAGTTTCTCCTTTAGAAATCTGAATGCTGTACCATTTGGCACATATATGTTGAGTACTGATATTTCTTCATTATTTATACCTTCTTTCATTAAGGTGTAATTATCTTCCTTATCTCTTTTAATGAGATCTATTTTTGCTTTAGCTTTGTCTGAGATCATAATTGCTACTCCTGCCTTCTTTGTCTCAGTTGCAGTCCAGTAAATTTTACTCCAGTCTCTTACCTTTACCCTGTGTGTGTCTACCTGCCTCAAGTGTGTTTCTTGTAGACAACATATGGTAGGATTCTAGTTTTTCATCCATTATGCTATCCACTTCCTTTTTGTGGGTGAGTTCATCCCATTCACATTTATAGTTATGATTCCTGTCTGTATATTCTGCTCTAATTTTAATTCCTCCTTTGATTCTGCCTTTTCTATTAAACCTCTTACTTTCCCCTCCAACTTTTCACTTTTAGTCAGTTTCTTCCCTTTCCCTCCCCTCTTACTATTTCCCTCTTACTATAGTGCTTTTAAAACAACCTCCCAACCTCTCCCTCCCTTGTATTGTTCCTCTCCCCACCAGCCTGTTTATTACCCTCCACTTCTCTATAGGGCACGATACAATTTTCTGCCCCAATGGATATGATTGTTCTTCTGAGGAGGAAGATATTAACTCAGGTCTTCCTGATTCCACATCCAGTGCTTCTGCTTCAAAAGTTACCTGATTGCCCACGTGTACAATGCAGGGTGTTAAGTGTTGTATAGGATATGAGAATAAGGTATGCTCCCTGTCCTCAAAAAGCTTACAGTCTTGGAAGGGCAAAAATATTTCCAGAAAGAGAGGTAAACAAAGTCCATGTTGATTTAGAGTTGGAAAAGATCATAGAGGAAGGCAAGAACACAGTGCTGCTGGTGGCAGTGGTGGTGGTGGTGGTGGTGGTAGAAAATCAGAGAATACTACATGATGGAACTGGTATTTTTCATTATAAAGAAGCTTGGAGAAAATCAGAGATTGCAGCAGAAATTCTCCCAGTGCCTAACATCCTCTGAATAATACAGGTTGGGTGCTCAAAGAATATTTATCAGTAATGATGAAAGCTGTATTTCTATAAGGCATAAATCTATTCCCTGTTCAGTGAGTGCACAGGTTTTCCCTTACCTGCTAAAACTGCCAAGGCTTACACTGATTTCATGACCAAAGTTCCAATCATTGGAAGACAGTCTTTCTTGATGCCTCTACAGTGAGAATGTAGACCCTGCTGTTCTATTGTGGTAACTTCTTCAATTCTCTTTTACACACATGTACATGGTAAATGGGGGAGGAATAGAAGGTATACATATCCAGAACTGGAACTAGCACTACATACATCTCTAACTAGCCATGTGGGGAAACCCCTGACACTAACCAAATATTCTGTGGGAACATAGACTGTGAGGTACCAAGAGGTTGCCACTGGACCAGGGTTATGGAGGAGGCAGGTTTGGGAGCATCTCACTATTATGCTGTTGGGGTGATGGTGAATGAAAAAAATCTGGTACCATTCTAGAATTATTATGCTTGCTAATATGTTTCTATGCTACCAAAGGAGTGAAAATATTATTGAAATATAAATGTAACAGTTTTTAAAATGGCAAAATCTTTAAAAATCATTATTTTGAATTTTTGTATCTTCTAAATAGAGTCCTAGTTGTGCCATCCTAGTTGTGGCCATGGGTACCAATACAGATTTCACAGGATTCAGATCTGGAAGTATCACATAGTTAGAGATGAAGGGAAATCAATTAATGACTATATTAAAGATCACAGGCTCTGGAGTCAGAGGACCTGGTTTCATAGTTCTGCCTTTGACATCAGCTAGCATTGGACTGGGCAGGTCACTTAAACTTTCCTAGGCTGTGGGTTCCTCCTTGGTAAATGAAGGGGTTGGAGTAGTTGAATTCTACTTCCCTTTCAACTCTAGATCAATAATCCTATGATTTCAGGAATCAGTTATTTTATGGAGAGCATAATAACAAAGGCTAAGTGACTCACCGAAGATCACACAAGAAATAAACTGAGATTTCAACTGGGGACTTCTGACTCTAAATCTAAATATTCTTTTTTTTTCCTCTGGGCCACATTCCTTCTCTTAGTGTGTAACTGGTTCCTCTATTCTTTACTTTGGAGGATCTAGCTTGTGTTTGTGAAGAAATTCAAAAGGGAGAAAAATTTGGCATATGCCATAAATATGTTAACAGAAGGCCATGTGTGCCATTACAATAGTTATTCAATTTTTTATTTTATTAATTTATTTTATTTATTACTTTATTAAGTACCTACCATATGATGGGTATTGTGCTAAATACTAGGATTCAGAAAGAGGAAAAAGACAGTTCTTATACTCAAGAAGCTCACAATCTAAAAGAAGAGACAACAAAAAAATGTAAAAACAAGCTTTATGTACGATAAATAGCAAAGAATTAAAAGAGGAAAGACACTAGAATTAAATAGGATTGGGAAAGGCTTCCCAAAGAAGGTGGGAGTGTAGTTGGATTTAAAGTTAGCCAGAGAAATCAATAGTTAGAGCAGAGAAGGGAGAGTAAAGCAGGCATGGGGAACAGCCAGAGAAAATGCTAGGAGTTGAGAGATCCTGGTGTGGTTAGAAGGGCAGGGTGTAAGCTGTAAGAAGTCTGGAAAGCATGGCGCTAGGGTATGGAAGCTATTTGAATGCCAAAGAGGGAATTTTGTATTTGATCCTGGAGGCAAGAGGGAGCCACTGCAGTTTATTGAGTAAGGGATGGTTGGACCTGCACTTTAGGAAAACCCCTCTGGTGGTTAAATGGAGAATGGACTAGAGTAGGGAGAAACTTGAGTCAGGTAGATCCTCCAGGAAAATCCCTAGAAAACAAATTACCTATACTAACACAGTTTTTCACTTTCTCTCTAATGATTGTCTTAGAGAATTACTTCAGAGGGTGGTCTGGGGACCCAAAGAGTTCCTGAGGGAGCCTGAAAGGTCAAGACTGTTTTCATAACAATTCTACTACATTTAAATTTCTAATACAGTAAATATAGGTAGAAACAACTCACATAAACCAAAGTTCTTTGAGAGGAGGGTCTGTGATAATTTTTAAGAATGTAAAAAGGTCCTGGAGTTTGAGAGGCTGAGTTCAGAGTTATAAAGAGTTTGAAACCTGCTAGCTTAGAGCACTGAGAAATTAAATAATTTACACTGTCATACTGATGTTAAGTTTTTGGGGTTCTGGCTTGCATTTTCATTGTTGATAAGAATTCTTCGTGGGAACATTCCCTTTACAAATATAGATCGGTGTCTTCTTTGCAACTTAAAGTGTTAGAGCTTTGTCTCGGGCACTTAGGAGTTAATGGACTTTTCTAAAGGCACACAAACAGTAGACATGAGAGTTTGGACTTGAACTCAGGGCTTTTAGCCTATGAGACAGATTGTCTATCCACTATGCCACAGTAATTCTGGAAGAGGAAGAGGAGGAGGATAGCTGAAATTTATATAACATTTCAGAGGTGTTTGCAGGTAGGGATTATTTCATTCTTTGTCTTTGCATCCCTGGGGTACCAGCATAATACCCAGTACATAGTAGGTGCTTAATAAATGCTTACTGATTGATTCAAAGTCCTTTCATGTGCTTTATCTCACTTAAACTCCACACTAGTCCTATAAGCTAGTCATTATAGCCATCAACATTCTCATTTTACTAAAGAGGGAACTTAAGACTTGTCCACATTGAGTGACTGGACCAAAGGCGCCTGGTTAGTCAGCAGGAGATGCGCTAAAAAGTACACTAGGATTCTGACTTCTAGGCCAGGGTTCTTGTAATTAGATCCTTATGTCTCTATGTGATTTTGGAAAACAATCCTATTCTCTAAGTTTCCCACTCTGTCACCTTTAGTTCAGGGAGCCGTATGACCTCCTGACTGGTTCTGAAAACCATTCCAGGAGGTAGAGTAAATATCAATTTAATCCTGTCATTTCTCTGTCTTTCTAGAACCAAGCCATGCCTTTAGAATCAGCCCCAGCAAACTAGAATACATGACAATGTCAAAAAAAACATCGCCCCAACAACTTTGCCTCTAGACCAGTGGTTCCCAAACTTTTTTGGCCTACCGCCCCCTTTCCAGAAAAAATATTACTTAGCCCCCTGGAAATTAATTTTTAAAAATTTTAATAGCAATTAATAGGAAAGATAAATGCACCTGGGGCCATCACTGCCTCCCTGGATCGCTGCAGCATCCACCAGGGGGCGGTGGTGCCCACTTTGGGAATCATTGCTCTAGACAGATAAAGTCTGAAATGTCCTCTGTGCAGCATTGTGGCTCTTTGTTCCACAGAGAACACAGAGTTTGCCTGTCTATTCAGGCACAAATGAGAAATATTTAGGAGCAAAGAAACTGGGTGAACACTTATACGTCAGTTCATTTTTTTCAGTTAACCTCATATAAAGCTGTTTGTATTCTCACACAATATTCATTAGGAGGAAACACACACTAAAAATCTGATCAGAGTTGATCAGACCATCATGTGTCCCCATTTTTATTCTTTTGCTAATTTTAAATACAGGCACCCATCCTGGAAGGCTTGACTCTCCTCTAGGGCAGAGAATGATGGAAACTTATTTTAATGGGATCCTTTTTTTCCCCTATCAGTTTCTTCTCATGAAGACAAGGTTTGGGTAGACATTAGATCCATCACTCAGTGAAGTTGAAGTCTGAGGTGACTCCCAAGCAACAAGCTAAAAGTAGAAGGACAGAGAAGAGTCTCTGATTCACTGGTTTTCAGAGCTAGAAAGGATCCCAGTGGCACAGTGGGGTTTAGAAAAACTGAGTTCAAGTCTTGCCTCTGAAACTAACTGTAAATTCAGGCAAGTCACTGAACCCTCTTTGATCTACAAAACGAGAGGATTGAACCAGATAGCCATTTGGGTACTCTTTAGCTTCAACTGTATAACCATATGAATTAGGAGAATCATGGTATGGTGGTGAAGCATTGGATTTGGAGTTAGATGATTTGGGTTTCTATCTTGACTGTGTCCTCTGCTACCAATATGACCTTATACAAGTCAATCTCTCTTGGATACAGTTTCCTCATCTAAAAAATGAGGAAGTAGGACTCTAAGATCCCTTCCAACTTGAATTTTTTTATTATCTCTGATCCTCCTTTATAAAATACTACACAGATGGTCATCCAGTCTTTGTTTAAAGACCCCCAGTGAGGAAGAACTCATTACCTCTTAAGGTAATCCATTCTAGTTTTGACTAGATCCAATGATGAAAAAGTTTTTTTTCTGACCTTGTGCCTCTAACTGCCTCTTTGAAACTTTCCCTGAGTGTTTCTCAGCCCCATTTTTATTGCTTATTTGCAAGCTCACCATATATAACAGTCAGGAATCTATCAAGAAAGCACAACATTGGAATTTGATTCTTATCTTTTATACAATAACTTTACAGGAGATGTAAAGAGAAAAAGAAATAGAGAGGGGAAAAGGATTGGGCTATAATTAGGTGTCAGCCGCATTGGAAAAAAAGAAAAAAGGAAACAAAATTCTGGCCAGACAATACTAAATAACAATACATTTCACATGCTATTCTTATCATCATTCATTTTAGTGCATATAGATTGAGACATAAGATAACTTCAGAAGAAAAAGAAGGAGGAGGAGCAAGAGGAGGAGGAAGAGGGGAAGAAGAAGGAGAAGGAGAAAGAAGATGATGAGGATGATGAAGAAGAAGATCTCTAATGCCTATTCACTCTTGAAAAATGCTGGTGATAAAAATAAACACATATGTACATGAATACATATCTATCTGCCTATCATCTTATCTTCACTGAATTAATCTCTTCTTTTTCTTTTTTAAGTTAGCTTATATCCTTTCTTCTAGTTATATCTTCCAAAGGACAAACTGGAAATCACAAGTGAAGCAGTAATAGATGGCATAAATGATCAATTTAACACACATGGTGTTTCAGCATACACATTGGTGGTAGCTCCCATATTTTCCAATTCTCAGGGAACCATTTCTACAACTTGGATTTTTAGTAATTGGTTCTAGCTTCTAGTTCTAAACAAATTTCTTTCTCACTTGCTCGTGTTGACAAAAGTATCCCAAATACCGAGAGTATCTCAAAGATCACATCTGTCTTAGTCATGACCATCCAAAGCTTATGAGAGATGATAAATCTAGTCCTTGAAAGAATGTTTATTGACACTGGTTTGACATCTGTTTGGTCCTGTCTTGCTAACTTGTATGGCTGATTTATTCCTGCTAGTCACAGTTTGTGTGTCTTATAATAAGATAAATGGTATGTGCCCATTTTAGTGGAAGTGCCTATTATGTTCCAAGAGGCACTGTGCTAAGTGATGGGGACACAAATACAATGAAGGAAATAATCTCTACTCTCAGAGATACATACATACATATATATGTATATATAATATATATATATAATATACATATACACATAGCACACAGATATTCATACATGTGCAAAATCATGTGTGTCTATATAAACATAAATGTATTTATATGCACTCATGCAGGTTAATACAGAATATATATAAAAGGAATATAACTTAATTTTGGGAGGCATGTCTCTAATAGCTAAGAGGATGGACATATCTGGGCAAACTAGCAATAAAAGATTGTATAAGGCAGGGAGAATTGTGACACATTAAGGGATAAAATAAGTAGTTATTCACTAAATTTCATCCTGTGTCCCTTGTCTACAATGAAATGTGTTAGCCACTATGCTTTCAGGTCAGATACAAAATCCATTATCTCAGTGTCTTCTGTATGCAGAATAGACATTCCAGAATTCCATAGGTGCAATAGTCAAGTAGAAGGATTATTAGATTAAGCGCATGAGCCTTGGATTCTATTTGTTCCTGGCCCTGCCACTTTTTGTGTGACCTTGGATGAGTTCTATGCCTTCTCTAGACCTCAGTTTCTTCCTCTCTAAAATGAGGGAATTGGAGTAGATAATTCTAAGGTCTCTTCAAGCTTTAACATTCTCGTGTCTGTTTAAAGGCTTGGGAGTAGGTTGCAATAAGTGTAATTTCCTTTTCGTGCCTGTTTTCAGATCTGTATGAAGATGCCCAATGGGAGGATGACAAATATGACTTTTGTGAAAAGGGCCTTTTTGTCTTCCTTGTCACTCCCTACTTCTCACTTACACAAAGAATGCACAGTCATTTTCTTCCTAATAGTGTTCTGTTAGGAACATCACTTTCCT
Organism: Gracilinanus agilis; assembly: GCF_016433145.1. Classification (NCBI taxonomy): domain Eukaryota; kingdom Metazoa; phylum Chordata; class Mammalia; order Didelphimorphia; family Didelphidae; genus Gracilinanus; species Gracilinanus agilis. The sequence goes on from NC_058132.1 coordinate 679,736,787, forward strand.
TCTGAACATGCACATCGTGTCATATCATAAAAAGAATTCAATCCAGTTTAGCACAATATAGAGTCTATTTTTAGAACCTAATGATCTTCATACCACCTTGCTTGGCACATAGTAAGTGGTTAGCAAATCCTTTTTCATTTGTTCATTCATTCATTTGTTCCTCACACAACACAAAAGGTCTGTTATTTCCTTCCTATATTTCTCATACATTTTAAATTGAAACCTTGACATTCTTAGCTAAAAATCCAAACAGATCTCCCATCTTCCTATTCTCTTTCAGTTCCCCAGATTTACAAGCCTTGGTGTCACTCTCAACTTTTCTCTCTTGCTCCCATTCAGACTATCTCTAATCAGTTGCCACCTTTTGTCATTCATATCTTGCATCTGTTTCTTTACTTCTTTTGACTCACACAACCACTACCCTAATTCAAACCTTTATTATCACTCACTTGGCTTCCCTGCCTTAAGGCTCTCTTTATTCCCATCTATCCTCCACCATATGCCAAAGAATATTTCTAAAATACAAAATCTCTCCATCATTCTCTTGGTCAAGAAGTTTCACTTGCTCCCCATGGCTTCTAAAAAGAACACAAAGTCCTCAGGCTGACATTTAATTTCAAGTCCTCCCATCTGCCTTTCCAGATTTATATTACTGCCTTGTGGTTCCCTACATCCCTCTCTTGAGGTCCATTGAAATGAGTCCTCTAGCTATTCTCCCAAGTCAAGATTTCTTCTCCCATCTCTGTTCTGTTGCCCTGGCTGTCCCCCCATGACTAAAACGTGTTCCCCCATTACTTCCATATGTTACAATCTCTAGTTTCCTCTAAGGTTCAGGTCAGATGCCCCCTCATCCCTTTTCTGATCCCCAATTATTAATGTCCCCTACTCAAATTACTTTGTATGTGCTTTTTATTTATTCATTTAGCTGTGTATATTTTGTATCCTCCAATAGATTTTAAGATCCTTGAGGACAAAAAACTCTTTCATCTTTGCCTACGTGTTTCTTGTAGCTAGCCCAGTGCCTGGCATAAAGTAGGGGATTAATAAATGTTCTTTGAACTGGATTATGCTTAAGCTATGAATTATGATAACTGTAATTAAAATATCATCCACTGAATAGGGCTAATTTATTCATTATGGACTTCACTCTCATTCTTTTCAATATGCTTATCTCTATAGAATGCAGGGCCCTTTCTTGGCACAGAAGAAACTAAAGCCTAAAAAAAATATGGCTGCCATCATGAAAAAATAAATGTTACACTCTTAATCAAGATTGACATGGGAAATTATTCTTGTTCTATTTACCTTAGTATGCCCAAAGACAATATTTAAACTGATTCATTTGATGTCAAGCTGTCCGAGCTCTTCCTAGGATTCTTTATGATTTTTTTTTAGTTTATTTGTGTTGATTCTTCATGATTTTAATTCAACATTTTCCCCTTTGATTTGTGGTCTCTGTATATGGTTTTTAAAACCTCTCAGGTTGTGGGGCGAGCATTTAGTTGTGGTTCCCAATGAAAAACATTTATTTTCAGAAGGCTGACTATTATATCTCTCCTGACATTGTAGTCCACTGGTTCTCATGGAAAAGGTGCTTGGGAATATTTCATGGGCATTTGTGTGATATTAGGATGAAACAATCTCACCATGAATAGACTGCAGCCCTGTTGTCATGGAGTTGTTGGTCTGACATTTCCACTATGGCAGGAGTCGGCAACGTATGGCTCTTGAGCCATATCTGGCTCTTTTGAGGGCCAGATATGGCTCTTTCTGCAAGAGCCATAAAGTCAATTTTTTTTTCAGGCGCTGTTACAGGAACGCGCACTGTGAGCACTGTACGGCTCTCACGAAATTACATTTTAAAAAATGTGGCATTTATGGCTCTTACGGCCAAAAAGGTTGCTGACCCCTGCACTATGGTCTTACTCACTTGGTAATAAGGCTCAGCTTGTGTGCTGCCTTCTATAGGAAGCCCAAATCTAGGCTGTATCCCTCTTTCTCAAGTTATTACATTTATTTGTCCCTGTTTATATGCCTCAGCCTCCTACTCCTCTCCTCGAGGGCAGGGATTTTTTCATTTTTGTCTTTGTATGGTACATACATGGTACCTTGTATATAGTAGGTGCTTCATAAATGCTCATTGGGTTGATGGAGAAGCATTTCCTTGATGCCTGGACCAGGGCTTTGAGGGGAGCAAAATCTACACAAGGCTTGACTTGGCTGCAACTCATATTGATTCTTTGCTCACTCAGCAAGTTTGAGCATCTTCAAGAAAGTTGGGGTCATGCCAATGCAGCCTCTCACTTTGACAGCCTGTGCATATTTGTGCGGAGACAGCTTTGGAATAGCTGTTTAGATAATGAAATTAGGGAGCCTCTCCCCAGCCTCGATTTCCAGTTATTTTATTTAGTGCTGCTGAGTTTTCTATGGGCTTTGCTTGTGGGAGTGGCCAGTGCAGACTCAACTCCACCAAGCTGTTTCCAGATGGATTTGGGAGAAGAGACTGAATGCTGATGCCAGAGAAAATGCAACATGCTAGAAGATGGTTTTCATTTTGTGGTATATAAATTTAATGAAGCAAATGTGTAATTTGGGAAAACAAAATGCATTTCTCTCATTCATCATCGGATCTTTCTCATCTCTGTTTGTCCTCATTTCTCTATCTCTTTTCTCTCTATTTCCTCTCTCTCTTCCCACCATTTCTCTCTCTTCTCTTCCTCTATTCTTTTCTCATCCTCACATGCCTCCCCCTCCCAGATCACCTTCTGGCAATTCTGGAATTTTGAATTTAGCATGCATGTACCTAGATAGTTCCATGCTGTCTTTCCTTTTACAGTGTATGCTTCTTGAGATCAGGGACTGTCTTTGCTTTTAGGGGGGCAAAGGGGCTTTTGGCATAGTTTCCAGAATATAGTAGGTGCATAATAAATGTTTGCTAGCCTACAGATGCACATAACATAAGAGAGTGATTTTTTTCCTGTTAACATAAAGGAGAAGCGTAGGTTTATATGTTTTTGACACATATATCTCTCTCTGTGTGTGTCTCTGTGTGTAAGAGGGTCAATCATGAAGTCAAGAAGATCTAGATTCAAATCTTTCATTTGCAATAAACTGGGTGTATGACCCTGAATATGCCTCTAACTTCTCAGTTTCCCAGGCTACTCTGGGACTGCTTCCTACTGATGAATTGTCAATCTGTATTGGTGTAGGGTTTTTTCATATCCAAGGGAAGTACCTACACTGATGATGTCACAGTTCATGTCTTTAAACACACATACACACATATGCACACATGTGTATACATGGTTACTAATTAGTGAGTTCCCAAATATTTTATCTCAGTGTATCAGATTTCTCTTTGTTTCAGCTAGAAGGTTTTCTCACAACTTCTACATGAAATAAATATCCCAGGCATGGAAAGGATGAGTGCCACCATGAACAGCATATATGAAAGCCAAACCATGTACATCATTACTAAAGTTTTAAATATGTCTGAGCATGAAGGTCTGAGCAAAGACAGTATCCAACTCCCATCTACCATGCATAAATCCAGAAGTCCTAAATTGACAGGACTACATTTCAATTGTATTCAATCCTTTGAGGTCCAGGTGAAGGAAGTGACATAGGTGTGGGATCCTGAAGAAGCAAAGAAATAGAATTCCTCTCTTTTTTAGGCCCCCTTCACAATAAGAGACCATGTAAGTTTTGCTGGGGAAGGATGCCACTGGGATGGGCTCCCTTAGGAAAAGGAATACCCTGATTTCTCCATTTCTAGACTCTTCATCAATTTTGTACCAGGGCGTTTAGTTAAACCAAGACCTTTAAGAAAGCAGAGTTCCAGTGTCCCCCAGATGCTAAAAAAGTCAAGAGTAATTAAGAACTCACCTTCTAGATGATTGCAAGGGGAAAAAAAGTTAAAAGAAAGACATATTTTGATAGTGTTATTTTTACAGACAAATTATTATCCTTCCCTTACCCCACCACAACCTTCCCAATGGCCTCTGACACAAATATAAAGAATGTTTAATGCATCTGAAGCATGGTATTTGCCAAGGAAAGAAGGCTGGAAACTAATCTATTAATCAGGGCCCCAAATTCCCACCTGTACCAATGGGAAGAGAAAAGTACATTCCTCCAAGTCATCATTCGAGCATAATTAAAATGGTAGTTAATTGGTTAGCCTAGTATTCAAGTCCTAGCATCATTTGCCTTGTTAGTTAAAATGACAATTTGACCCTTGGTGACAGAAACACAAGGCCAAGTTCATATTTCTCCCTTGCTAGAGCCATTCTGTTGAGGGGTGGGTGGGAAGAAGGAAAGGTGGGTGCAGAAGAGTGTGTAGAAGAGGGTAGGGAACAAAATAATTGCTTGGATGATAATGAGACACTTTTATAAGGTAAGGCTAGATGGCAAGCCTGTGCCACGATGACTCAACACATCATAGCTCCTCTCATGGTACAATGGATTAAAGACTATATTTGAGGGCTGGAGTTAGAGGACCTGAGCTGTAAACCCAATTCTATTATGGAGTGAACCTGGACAAGTCTTTTGCCTACCTAAGCCTCAGTTTCCTCATCTGTAAAATTATTAGGTTGGACCAGATGACTTCTGGGTCTAAACCTATGATCCTTTGACCTGAATAATATTTCCAGAAACTCTGTCTCCATTAGCTCACTATTCGGGGTGTTAGCTATGGTCTCTAGGATCTTCTAATCAACTTCTCCTCTCCGGCTCCTTTCAACCACAGATACTTATGATTTCTGGAAATCAGAAGGAGAACATTTAGTTCAAACCCCTTATTTTTTCTAACTCTCACTTTCTGTCTTAGTAACAACTTTAAGACAGGAGGGCAAAGGCTAGACAAACAAGGTTAAGTGGCTTGCCCAGGGTTATATAACTAGGAAATATCCACCTCTCAAATCCCTTATTTTAAAGATGAGACAACTAATGTTCAGAGAGATTTAAGAATCCTACCCAAAGAATCATACAGATAGCAAGTGGAAGAACTGGAATTCAAACCCAGAACTTCTGGCTCTAGTTTCAACCACCTTTCTATCTTCCCAATATGGTGGGCCATTTTATAGTGGTCCCATTTAGGCTATCTTGGCCTCCCTCTCTTCAGGGTGCCTCCTCTGGGTTGACTGTTCTCTTTATCGACACCAAACCTTGACCCCTCTTTTAGTCGTATCAGATCATTTCTCTCTTTTCATTTGAGCTGGCACCAGCTCAGGCTTCTGGGCCACCTCCCCATCAAAAAAACATTTGCTGCTTGCCCTGTTTCCAAGATCTTTAACAAAGATGTCAGAAGCTGGGTTGCTGCCGATTCCCACAGCCCTGTACTGGACACCTCTCATTACTTAGCATGTCATTGTTTATGGGCCATTAGCCAGCTTTCATTTCACCTTATGTGCTCACATAAAATCTAAGATAGAGGCTTTTTGAATAATGGGCAGCCTAAAAAGCTTTCCAAGAGCCTCTAATTTACCTTTAAATTCATGGTGTTATTGAGCAATTTTGCCATTGTGTCCAAGAAAGTTCATACAAGCAATATTTTTTTCCTTCTTATAATCATCTTAGTTTTTCACATTTTTTTGCCTTCAAAAATCAGCTATAATATTTGACAAGACCTTTAATGGGTAGACTCTGGTCAATAATTCTTTTAACCTTCTCTGCTGGCCTTTGTTTTTTTTTTAATAAATCAATTCTCTGTATGTGATTTCTAGATATACAGGAACGAAAACCAAGAGACCTGGGTTCTGTTGCCCACTCTGACATTTACTAGGTATATGACCCTGGGGAACTTCTCCTAGCCTAGATTTCATTATCTTCAAAATAATCTTCCAATGAGAGCAATGTGTTGTGGTTGGGCCTAAATATGGCCTCAGAGCCAAGAATATCTGGGTTCAAATATCACTTCTGGCACCTCCTGGCTTAACCTCTCAATGCCCCCCAGGTAAATTTCTTAAGTGGGAACATGTGTTTTCCTGCTCCCAGAATTACTGATGGGAATGTGGGTCCTGATTAACAGAATAATCCCTTGTCTTCCTTGTTATGTACCATTCTAAAGATGCGTTAAGGCAGAGCAGGTGGCAATCTACAATGGTAAAGAGAATTTCCTTACCAGTAGTTTCCTATGCCAAAGAAGCCATCGGTCTGGTCCCAAAAAGAAGAGAAAAGAAAAGAGAAGAGAAATGGAAGAAAAATAAAGGAATGGAAGGAAAAGAATGACACTTGCTTTGCCTATCCCATAGAGTTCTTGGGAGAACCAAGCAAGAAAAATTATGGAGAGCATAATGTATTATGAAAGGATTGTAGGAGGATAGATGTAGAGCTGGAAAGGACTTTGGACACCATCTAGTTTCCTACTAATTGTTAGGTATCAATGAAAGACCTCCTTTTTTCATTCTCATCTAATTTGCTCCTCAAAGTTATCATCCATGTGTAGTACATTAGCTGACTCTCAAATCCCTCTCAGCCTGTTCTATATTTTCTTTTGCAATATATGCATCCATAGCCTATTATGTAGGTGGTCATTGGCCCAGACCAATTGGCTCTCTGACCATCAGAGCATGATCTTAGAACCTCTCCTGCTAGGAAGGCCACAGTCAGAGGAGAAGGCCCCCAAGAATCAAGGCAAATGAACTCTAACACACACACACACACACACACACACACACACAACCCCAGAGATCTTACAGGTAAAGAGACCTTAGATGCTATCAGGAATCTCAACATTCAGGAATATAGAACAAGCAAAAGGAAACCAATGGAAGTATCCACTTACCTGATTTTGATCAACAATTATTTCGATGTCTTCATCACTGCTTAGCTTCCCATATCCTTTTTCTTTACTTTTCTTGTGAAAGAATAATTTTAAAAAGCAGTTCAGTAGCTCGGTAATTTTGAAGCATTATTGATCTCTAGTCTCTTTCCATTAATAACTAGGCTAAATCCCAGCTAAAATTCAACAGTAAAAAATGAATCCCTTTATTTAGCCCTACTGGCTAGTCATAATTCATTGGACTTTCCATAGAAAGATCTTGCATGTATATAAATAAAGGTCCTCTTTAGTTTCCGTAAGCGGCTGGTAGCTAATAACTCAGTTTTCCTTTCTGCTGGCTTCTCCCACTATGTCCCCCTTTCCTCTCTGTGTCATCCATCCAGCTTCTTTGGGGACCTTGTTAATTTCAAGGTTTCTGGTCAGTTCAAGTATGACCTAGGGAGACTTGAGCAATTACTTATAGAAGAGATTCTTAGATGAAGCCTATAAACCTATTCTCAGAATACTGTTTTAAAATGCATCAAATATAGTACAAAGGATTATAAAGGAAGACAATTATCTTAAAATAGAGTTATCAAAATATTGAGAAAACAAGTTCATGGATCCCAGATTATGAAACCTTGCCTGAGAGGGTTACGATGGACACATGTGGTCCTAGCATTTCTCTCTTAATCTTGCAATTGTGTTGAGTGAGGTATTTAAAACCAGGGTGAACAAATTTTTGTCTCTCATACATTTCCTGAATTAAGGGGAAAATATGATCAAATTGGAATTGTTTTCTCTTTGTTCATAGAATTACCAGTGGGAAAACCTCTCTGAGACAATATAGCAAGACAGAGCAAGAAACATTTTTAAATATTAAGGACATTTTTAAAAAAGGAGAAACAGATTATTGGCTAGATTTGATTGCAAAGACCTCCAATTAGCCTGGTTATATCCCAGTGATCACACCCCGAATCACTTCCACCAATGTATATATTCTTACAAGGTTTTAATATGGAAAAGGAAAAAAAAAGATCATTTCACTTGTGCCTTAGTTATGAAAAGAAACCTAAACCTTCCACCTACCCATATCTCACATGAACCTCAACTCAAGCTTTGTTGCTTCTTTGTAATTTGGATCAGAAAGTCTAAGATAAATATACCTGTGGCCCAGGCCTGTCACATTAGATGATCACTAAAATAAATTAAAAAAACTAAATAGACATCAATATCCCCTAGTTTATTTTTGAAACATTAAAACATTAATTAAAAAGTAAAATGACTGGTTGGTTTTTATGAGCTAAATCAATAAAGATTAAGAAAGAAACAAAAAAGACTTTCTGTATTCTCAACTGGTAGATATTAGAATATACCTGCCCTTAGAGGTACATGATATCATTTGAACAGTCACAAATCTTCAGGAAGCTAGTGGAGATATTTGTCATATGTCAAGACCTTGACCCTTTGAATTTATGCTCTAACTCTCTGCCATCCCCCCAGACTGAATGAGACAGGCAGTAGTGCCTACTCTAGCAAAGGGAGTCCTGAGTCTCCAAGTATTTGGATGCAGACCTAAAACCTGGGCTCCCTTTCATTTATTTATGAATTTGGAATGGAATGGAACAGATGGTCACAGTGTTTCTTTCTATGATTTTTCTTGCCCTCATTTGAGGTTAAATTTCAAGCAAGATGAAAATCAAAAAGAATTTGGTTGATTTCCATTAACCTGCTTCTTCCCACCCATCCCAATTGCTATCACTTTACACTTTTACCCTCTTACTCTAATTAGGCATTAGGAGGTAAATCACCCAGGCAATGTAAAAGAACAATTGTTTCTGAGCATCTCTTGGATTATTTCTCTATATACCTACCAAGTAACTGACTTGTAGGGCCAGTTTTCGGGATAATAGGGCATTAAAGAGAGATGGGATGTGAGTCCTTCCACTCATGTCACTTTCAGACATCCCAGAATTCCTTGCACCACCTGAACTGTGGCTTCATTGCCAGGGTTTGGCACCAGAGGACCCTGAATCTGGCACAGCGATGACATTTAGAACAGGCATCAAGGACTGGTACATCCCTGAAGCTGTCTCCAATCTGGGCAAGTTGTCAATGGGGATGGGGATGGGCCACTAGCACAAAAAAGGAATTGAAAACTTTATGGCTTCCTTTCCTAATTCTCCTTCCAGGGCATCTCTGTCCCCGGCTGAAGCGATTTTTTTTAAGCTCATCTATTATTTACTATTTGTTTCCTTTTCCACTCAATCCATTCTTCCATTAGACTCAGTGCCCCCTGGAATAAAGCCTTTCCCATCAGCAAAGCTTTTTACTTCTTTCTATCAACATTTTCTGGGCTCCTTGGAGTTTAGAGTCCTAGGCTAGAATTAATTGCCTTCCCTAATCTATGAAAATCTACTTCTGGTTGTCAACTATGCCATCTCTTTTCCTCTCTGTCTCTTATCACCCCATCTTTTTCTCCCTCTTTTTTACCTTCTCTTTCTGTTTTATTCTGCTGTCTTTGTCTTTATCACTCCCCCCCCCAATCTTTCTGCTTTTCCTATTTCTCATCTTCCTCGGTACTCTGAAATCCTCTCCCCCTCTCCTTAAATCTTTTTCTTTCTTTCTTTCTTTCTTTCTTTCTTTCTTTCTTTCTTTCTTT